>NC_043979.1:7552409-7843369 GCF_902148855.1 Sphaeramia orbicularis
TAATTTTTGCACTTTATCAAATTTTTTGCCGGACCTGACATACATACTAAATTTGGTGAGTTTTCGAGCATGTTTAGGTGGTCAAAATCCAGGTCAAAGTGGCGTCAGGAAAATAATAATAATAATTAAAGCTGCAAGCAGCATTGGGCGGGACCTCGCACCGGGCGATCCGCCTCCCCCGCGATCCGCCACCCGTGACTGTCGACGCCTCAGCTCCACTCACACCTGTCCGTCCCCATACCAGTTCCCATCCTTTAGTGTCTGTCCTCCTTACATCTGTACAGAACACCAGTGACCCTCTGCTGAAATCACCATCACCTTTAAAATGAGACTTTTATTTTGGAAACCCTACTGTGTGTATGTGCATTTGTTTTTAATGTGAGAGAAAGAATCAGTTTGAAAAATTAATTGAAATTGTATGAATAAGTGAGTATAAAAGTGATGATTTACCACATTTAAGGCTTTTATTTTGGAAAAACCCTATTGTGTGAGGATGTGTGTCTGTGAGAAAGAGTACTTTTGAATGAGGAAACATTGTACAAACAGTTGAGTGTTTGGTCATAAAAATGAAAAAAAGTTATGTAATAGACATTTTGTATTATTCTTAATTTTGGTTTTATTTTGAAAAAATGTACTCTGTGTACTTTTGAATGTGTGCAAAATTTCCAATATCCACAATACAATGCAGTAAAACCTGTTTTAAAATAAAATTAAAAAAAAAAAAAAATTTTTGGATTACCCGGGACTTGAACCAGGGTCCTTCAGCTTCATAGGCAGCTACATGAACCACTGCACTACAGAGAGACATGTGAAAATGTGCACCAGCAAGACTTTTATAGGGATTTTGCCATTTGGAAAAGTGAAACTAAACATAGTCTTCAAAAAATCGCTATAATTCCATAACCGTAGGTCGTATCTGAAAAATTCTTTCACTTTTGGATTCTGCAGACTTGTGGGAATTTAATGAGGTATAACTTTTTTGTCAAAAGCCTGAAATGAATAAGCAGTAATTGCAGAAACGTAGAGTAACTTTCAAAGGCAGACTGCCAACTTCCTGTTGGAGTTAGCTCATGAGTGTCAGTGTATGATTTGTCGGGCTCAATCAGACCAACATTTTGGCATTTGTTTCATGTTTCTACAACATTCCTACTGGCCGCTAGGGCAGATTTTGAGAGTTTTTTAGTACATAGGTGGCGCTACAGAGTTCATTTTGGCACCCAAGGGGTTAATTTTGATATTGAATGAAAGGGTTCACCAGCCATGACATACATGGCAAATTTGGTGAGTTTTGGAGCATGTTAAGGGGGTCAAATGGCAGTCTAAAGCCGAAAAAGTATGAAAATAAACAAATTGTTATAAATCAATAACCATACATCCTATCTCAAAATGTTTTGCAAGTGAGCGTTGTGGTGAGTCCTGTGAACGTGTAGATACGTCACATGTGGGGAAAAACTGCAAAATGAATACAATCCAGTAAAACCTGTTTTAAAATGGAGAAAGAAGAAAAAAAAAAAAAAAAAAAAAAATTGGGTTGTCTGGGATTTGAACCTGGGTCCTCTTGTTTCATAGGCAGCTACATGAACCACTACACTAAGGACAGACACATACAGCTGTGCACCAGGAAGAGTTTTATAGGGACTTTGTCATTGTTAAAAGTGAAAGTAAACATAGTCTTCAAAAAATCGCCATAATTCCATAACCGTAGGTCGTATCTGAAAAATTCTTTCACTTTTGGATTCTGCAGACTTGTGGGAATTGAGTGAGGTATAACTTTTTATTCAAAAGTCTGGAATGACTGAGTACTAATTGCAGAAACGTAGAGTAACTTTCAAAGGCAGATTGCCAACTCCCTGTTGGAGTTAGCTCATGAGTGTCAGTGTATGATTTGTGGGGCTCAATCAGACCAACATTTTGGCATTTGTTTCATGTTTCTGTGACATTCCTACTGGCCGCTAGGGCCGATTTTGTGTGTTTTTTAGTACATAGGTGGCGCTACAGAGTCCATTTTAGCATGCAAGGGGTTAATTTTGATATTGTATGAAAGTGTTCACCAGTCATGACATACATGGCAAATTTGGTGAGTTTTGGAGCATGTTAAGGGGGTCAAATGGCAGTCTAAAGAGGAAAAAGTATGAAAATAAACAAATTGTTATAAATCAATAACCGTACATCCTATCTCAAAAATTTTTGGATGTGAGAGTTGTGCTGAGTCCCGTGAATGCGTAGATATGTCACATGTGGGGAAAAACTCCAAAGTGAAAAATGAGTTCCAAACATCGCAACTTTGCAGGCTTGTAAAAAAGAAACTAAGACAGTTATGGAAAAGGTGTGAAATCGTTGTATTAAGGAGGGTTCACTCTATCTTTTGGCGCTATTTAGAAGTCAATACCACAAACGGTGTCATCGGAGTTAGTTTTAGAAATTTTATATTGAAAGGCATATTGCGAAGTTCCTGTTGCAGATAGGTCATGAGTGTCAGTGGATGATTTGTAGAGCATGATCCAACAAAAATTTTGGCACTGGTTTCATGTCTGTACGACATTCCTACTGGCCACTAGAGCAGTTGCCGTTTTTTTCACATAGGTGGCGCTAGAGAGCCCATTTTGGCACCTATGGGGTTAATTTTTTCATTTTATCAAATTTTTCACCAGGCCTGACATGTGTGCCAAATTTGGTGAGTTTTCGTGCATGTTCAGGGGGTCAAAATCCAGGTCAAAGTGGTGTGTGAATAATAATAATAATAATAATAATATAAAAACGAACGAAAAACAATAGGGCCTTGCTTGCAGGCAAGGCCTCTCACTGTGTGAGAGGGCCTTACCTTTCGGCTCGGTCCCTAATTAAAGCTGCAAGCAGCATTGGGCGGGACCTCGCACCGGGCGTTCCGCCTCCCCCGCGATCCGCCTCCCGTGACCGTCCACACCTCAGCTCCACTCACACCTCTCCGTCCCCATACCAGTTCCCACCCTTTAGTGTCCGTCCTCCTTACATCTGTACAGAACACCAGCGACCCTCTGCTGAAACCACCATCACCTTTAAAATGACACTTTTATTTTGGAAAACCTACTGTGTGTATGTGCATTTGTTTTGTATGTGAGAGAAAGAATCAGTTTGAAAAATGAATTGAAATTGTATGAATAATTGAGCATAAAAGTGATGATGTCTCACATTTAAGGCTTTTATTTTGGAAAAACCCTATTGTGTGAGCATGTGTGTCTGTGAGAAAGAGTACTTTTGAATGAAGAAACATTGTACAAAGAGTTGAGCGTTTGATCATAAAAATGAAAAGAAGTTATGTAATAGAAATTTTGTATTATTGGTATTTGGGGTTTTATTTTGAAAAAATGTACTCCGTGTACTTTTGAATGTGTGCAAAATTTCCAGTATCCAAAATACAATGCAGTAAAACCTGTTTTAAGATGGAGAAAAAAAAAAAAAAAAAGTTTGGGTTGTCTGGGACTTGAACCCAGGTCCTCTCACTCCATAGGCAGCTACATGAACCACTACACTAAGGACAGCCATAGATAGCTGCCCACCAAGAAGAATTTTATAAGGACTTTGTCATTGTTAAAAGTGAAAGTAAACATAGTCTTCAAAAAATCGCCATAATTCCATAACCGTAGGTCGTATCTGAAAAATTCTTTCACTTTTGGATTCTGCAGACTTGTGGGAATTGAGTGAGGTATAACTTTTTATTCAAAAGTCTGGAATGACTGAGTACTAATTGCAGAAACGTAGAGTAACTTTCAAAGGCAGATTGCCAACTTCCTGTTGGAGTTAGCTCATGAGTGTCAGTGTATGATTTGTCGGGCTCAATCAGACCAACATTTTGGCATTTGTTTCATGTTTCTGTGACATTCCTACTGGCCGCTAGGGCCGATTTTGTGTGTTTTTTAGTACATAGGTGGCGCTACAGAGTCCATTTTAGCATGCAAGGGGTTAATTTTGATATTGTGTGAAAGTGTTCACCAGTCATGACATACATGGCAAATTTGGTGAGTTTTGGAGCATGTTAAGGGGGTCAAATGGCAGTCTAAAGTGGAAAAAGTATGAAAAGAAACAAATTGTTATAAATCAATAACCGTACATCCTATCTCAAAAATTTTTGGATGTGAGAGTTGTGCTGAGTCCCGTGAATGCGTAGATATGTCACATGTGGGGAAAAACTCCAAAGTGAAAAATGAGTTCCAAACATCACAACTTTGCAGGCTTGTAAAAAAGAAACTAAGACAGTTATGGAAAAGGTGTGAAATCGTTGTATTAAGGAGGGTTCACTCTATCTTTTGGCGCTATTTAGAAGTCAATACCACAAACGGTGTCATCGGAGTTAGTTTTAGAAATTTTATTTTGAAAGGCATATTGCGAAGTTCCTGTTGCAGATAGGTCATGAGTGTCAGTGGATGATTTGTAGAGCATGATCCAAAAAAAATTTTGGCACTGGTTTCATGTCTGTACGACATTCCTACTGGCCACTAGGGCAGTTGCCGTTTTTTTCACATAGGTGGCGCTAGAGAGCCCATTTTGGCACCTATGGGGTTAATTTTTTCATTTTATCAAATTTTTCGCCAGGCCTGACATGTGTGCCAAATTTGGTGAGTTTTCGTGCATGTTCAGGGGGTCAAAATCCAGGTCAAAGTGGTGTGTGAATAATAATAATAATAATTAAAGCTGCAAGCAGCATTGGGCGGGACCTCGCACCGGGCGTTCCGCCTCCCCCGCGATCCGCCTCCCGTGACCGTCCACACCTCAGCTCCACTCACACCTCTCCGTCCCCATACCAGTTCCCACCCTTTAGTGTCCGTCCTCCTTACATCTGTACAGAACACCAGCGACCCTCTGCTGAAACCACCATCACCTTTAAATGAGACTTTTATTTTGGAAACCCTACTGTGTGTATGTGCATTTGTTTTGTATGTGAGAGAAAGAATCAGTTTGAAAAATGAATTGAAATTGTATGAATAATTGAGCATAAAAGTGATGATGTCTCACATTTAAGGCTTTTATTTTGGAAAAACCCTATTGTGTGAGCATGTGTGTCTGTGAGAAAGAGTACTTTTGAATGAAGAAACATTGTACAAAGAGTTGAGCGTTTGATCATAAAAATGAAAAGAAGTTTTGTAATAGAAATTTTGTATTATTGGTATTTGGGGTTTTATTTTGAAAAAATGTACTCCGTGTACTTTTGAATGTGTGCAAAATTTCCAGTATCCAAAATACAATGCAGTAAAACCTGTTTTAAGATGGAGAAAAAAAAAAAAAAAAAAAAAGTTTGGATTGTCTGGGACTTGAACCCAAGTCCTCTTGCTCCATAGGCAGCTACATAAACCACTACACTAAGGACAGCCATAGACAGCTGCCCACCAAGAAGAATTTTATAGGGACTTTGTCATTGTTAAAAGTGAAAGTAAACATAGTCTTCAAAAAATCGCCATAATTCCATAACCGTAGGTCGTATCTGAAAAATTCTTTCACTTTTGGATTCTGCAGACTTGTGGGAATTGAGTGAGGTATAACTTTTTATTCAAAAGTCTGGAATGACTGAGTACTAATTGCAGAAACGTAGAGTAACTTTCAAAGGCAGACTGCCAACTTCCTGTTGGAGTTAGCTCATGAGTGTCAGTGTATGATTTGTCGGGCTCAATCAGACCAACATTTTGGCATTTGTTTCATGTTTCTGTGACATTCCTACTGGCCGCTAGGGCCGATTTTGTGTGTTTTTTAGTACATAGGTGGCGCTACAGAGTCCATTTTAGCATGCAAGGGGTTAATTTTGATATTGTGTGAAAGTGTTCACCAGTCATGACATACATGGCAAATTTGGTGAGTTTTGGAGCATGTTAAGGGGGTCAAATGGCAGTCTAAAGTGGAAAAAGTATGAAAATAAACAAATTGTTATAAATCAATAACCGTACATGCTATCTGAAAATTTTTTGCATGTGAGCGTTGTGCTGAGTCCCGTGAACGTGTAGATATGTCACATGTAGGGAAAAACTGCAAAGTGAAAAATGAGTTCCAAACATGGCAACTTTGCGGGCTTGTAAAAAAAAAAATAAGACAGTTAAGACTTAGCTACGAGACCACTTTTGTGAGGAGGGTTCACTCTATCTTTTGGTGCTATTTAGAAGTCAATACAACAAACGGTGTCATCTGAGTAAGTTTTAGAAATTTTATTTTGAAAGGCATATTGCGAACTTCCTGTTGGAGTTAGATTTTAAGTGTCAGTGGATGATTTTTAGTGCTTTTTGCAAGCAACATTTTGGTACTGGTTCTATGTCTGTACGACATTCCTACTGGCCACTAGGGCATTTGCCATTTTTTTCACATAGGTGGCGCTATAGAGCCCATTTTGGCACCTATGGGGTTAATTTTTTCATTTTATTAAATTTTTCGCCAGGCCTGACATGTGTGCCAAATTTGGTGAGTTTTTGAGCATGTTTAGGGGGTCAAATTCCAGTTTAAAGTGACGATAGTATAATAATAATAATAATAATAATAATAATAAAAAACGAACGAATAACAATAGGGCCTTGCTTGCAGGCAAGGCCTCTCACTGTGTGAGAGGGCCTTACCTTTCGGCTCGGTCCCTAATAATATAAAAACGAACGAATAACAATAGGGCCTTGCTTGCAGGCAAGGCCTCTCACTGTGTGAGAGGGCCTTACCTTTCGGCTCGGTCCCTAATTAAAGCTGCAAGCAGCATTGGGCGGGACCTCGCACCGGGCGATCCGCCTCCCACGCGATCCGCCCCCCCGCGTGATCCGCCTCCCCTGCGATCCGCCTCCTGTGACCCTCCACACCTCAGCTCCACTCAAACCTCTCCGTCCCCATACCAGTTCCCATCCTTTAGTGTCTATCCTCCTTACATCTGTACAGAACACCAGCGACCCTCTGCTGAAGCCACCATCACCTTTAAAATGAGACTTTTATTTTGGAAACCCTACTGTGTGTATGTGCATTTGTTTTGTATGTGAGAGAAAGAATCAGTTTGAAAAATGAATTGAAGTTGTATGAATAAGTGAGTATAAAAGTGATGATTTATCACATTTAAGGCATTTATTTTGGAAAAACCCTATTGTGTGAGCATGTGTGTCTTTGAGAAAGAGTACTTTTGAATGAAGAAACATTGTACAAACAGTTGAGCGTTTGGTCATAAAAATAAAAAGAAGTTATGCAATAGACATTTTGTATTATTCTTAATTGGGGTTTTATTTTGAAAAAATGTACTCCGTGTACTTTTGAATGTGTGCAAAATTTCCAATATCCACAATACAATGCAATAAAACCTATTTAAAAAAAAAAAAAAAAAAAAAATTTTGGATTGTCTGGGACTTGAACTAGGGTCCTTCTGCTCCACAGTCAGCTACATGAACCACTGCACTACAGAGAGACATGTTAAAAATGCACCTGCAAGACTTTTATAGGGATTTTGCCATTGTGAAAAGTGAAACTAAACTTAGTCTTTAAAAAATCGCCATAATTCCATAACCGTAGGTCGTATCTGAAAAATTCTTTCACTTTTGGATTCTGCAGACTTGTGGGAATTTAATGAGGTATAATTTTTTTTTTAAAAGTGTGAAATGAATAAGCAGTAATTGCAGAAACGTAGAGTAACTTTCAAAGGCAGATTGCCAACTTCCTGTTGGAGTTAGTTCATGAGTGTCAGTGTATGATTTGTGGGGCTCAATCAGACCAACATTTTGGCATTTGTTTCATGTTTCTGTGACATTCCTACTGGCCGCTAGGGCAGATTTTGTGAGTTTTTTAGTACATAGGTGGCGCTACAGAGTCCATTTTGGTACCCAAGGGGTTAATTTTGATATTGATGGAAAGTGTTCACCAGCCATGACATACATGGCAAATTTGGTGAGTTTTGGAGCATGTTAAGGGGGTCAAATGGCAGTCTAAAGAGGAAAAAGTATGAAAATAAACAAATTGTTATAAATCAATAACCGTAAATCCTATCTCAAAAATTTTTGCATGTGAACATTGTGGTGAGTCCCATGAACGCGAAGATATGTCACATGTGGGGAAAAACTGCAAAGTGAAAAATGACTTCCAAAGATCGCAACTTTGCAGGCTTGTAAAAAAAAAACTAAGACAGTTAAGACAAAGCTACGAGACCACTTTTGTGCAGAGGGATCACTCTATCTTTTGGTGCTATTTAGAAGTCAATAGGACAAACGGTGTCATCGGAGTTAGTTTTGAAAATTTTATTTTGAAAGGCATATTGCGAACTTCCTGTTTGAGTTAGGTCATCACTGTCAGCATATCATTTTTAGTGCTTCATCCAACAAATATTTTGGCACTGGTTCCATGTCTCTACGACATTCCTACTGGCCACTAGGGCAGTTACCGTTTTTTTTCACATAGGTGGCGCTAGAGAGCCCATTTTGGCACCTATGGGGTTTCTTTTTTCATTTTATCAAATTTTTCACCAGGCCTGACATGTGTGCCAAATTTGGTGAGTTTTGGAGCATGTTTAGGGGGTCAAAATCCAGTTGAAAGAGACGGAAGTATAATAATAATAATAATAATAATATAAAAACGAACGAATAACAATAGGGCCTTGCTTGCAGGCAAGGCCTCTCACTGTGTGAGAGGGCCTTACCTTTCGGCTCGGTCCCTAATAATAATATAAAACGAACGAATAACAATAGGGCCTTGCTTGCAGGCAAGGCCTCTCACTGTGTGAGAGGGCCTTACCTTTCGGCTCGGTCCCTAATAATAATAATAAAAAACGAACGAATAACAATAGGGCCTTGCTTGCAGGCAAGGCCTCTCACTGTGTGAGAGGGCCTTACCTTTCGGCTCGGTCCCTAATAATATAAAAACGAACGAAAAACAATAGGGCCTTGCTTGCAGGCAAGGCCTCTCACTGTGTGAGAGGGCCTTACCTTTCGGCTCGGTCCCTAATTAAAGCTGCAAGCAGCATTGGGCGGGACCTCGCACCGGGCGCTCCGCCTCCCCCGTGATCCGCCTCCCGTGACCGTCCACACCTCAGCTCCACTCACACCTCTCCGTCCCCATACCAGTTCCCACCCTTTAGTGTCTGTCCTCCTTACATCTGTACAGAACACCAGCGACCCTCTGCTGAAACCACCATCACCTTTAAAATGAGACTTTTAATTTGGAAACCCTACTGTGTGTATGTGCATTTGTTTTGTATGTGAGAGAAAGAATCAGTTTGAAAAATGAATTTAAATTGTGTGAATAATTGAGCATTAAAGTGATGATTTGTCACATTTAAGGCTTTTATTTTGGAAAAACCCTGTTGTGTGAGCATGTGTGTCTGTGAGAAAGAGTACTTTTGAATGAAGAAACATTGTACAAACAGTTGAGCGTTTGGTCATAAAAATGAAAAGAAGTTATGTAATAGACATTATGTATTATCTTTAATAGAGGTTTTATTTTTAAAAAAAATTTACTCTGTGTACTTTGTAATGTGTGCAAAATGTCCAATATCCACAATACAATGCAGAAAAAACAGTTTTAAAATGAAAAAGAAAAAAAAAAAAAATTCTTGGAATGCCTGGGACTTGAACCAGGGTCCTCTTGTTCCATAGGCAGCTACATGAACCACTGCACTACAGAAAGACACATACAGCTGTGCACCAGGAAGATTTTTATAGGGAGTTTGCCATTGTGAAAAGTGAAACTAAACAGTCTTCAAAAAATCGCCATAATTCCATAACCGTAGGTCGTATCTTAAAAATTCTTTCAGTTTTGGATTCTGCAGACTTTTGGGAATTTAATGAGGTTTAATGAGGTAAGTTTTTACTCAAAAGTCTGAAATGAATAAGCAGTAATTGCAGAAACGTAAGATTTTTATAGGGACTTTGTCATTGTTAAAAGTGAAAGTAAACATAGTCTTCAAAAAATCGCCATAATTCCATAACCGTAGGTCGTATCTGAAAAATTCTTTCACTTTTGGATTCTGCAGACTTTTGGGAATTTAATGAGGTAAAAGTTTTTACTCAAAAGTTTGAAATGAATAAGCAGTAATTGCAGAAACGTAGAGTAACTTTCAAAGGCAGATTGCCAACTTCCTGTTGGAGTTAGCTCATGAGTGTCAGTGTATGATTTGTCGGGCTCAATCAGACCAACATTTTGGCATTTGTTTCATGTTTCTACAACATTCCTACTGGCCGCTAGGGCACATTTTGTGTGTTTTTTAGTACATAGGTGGCGCTACAGAGTCCATTTTGGCACCCAAGGGGTTAAATTTGATATTGTATGAAAGTGTTGACCAGCCATGACATACATGGCAAATTTGGTGAGTTTTGGAGCATGTTAAGGGGGTCAAATGGCAGTCTAAAGTGGAAAAAGCATGAAAATAAACAAATAGTCATAAATCAATAACCGTACATGCTATCTGAAAATTTTTTGCATGTGAGCGTTGTGCTGAGTCCCGTGAACGTGTAGATATGTCACATGTAGGGAAAAACTGCAAAGTGAAAAATGAGTTCCAAACATGGCAACTTTGCGGGCTTGTAAAAAAAAAAATAAGACAGTTAAGACTTAGCTACGAGACCACTTTTGTGAGGAGGGTTCACTCTATCTTTTGGTGCTATTTAGAAGTCAATACAACAAACGGTGTCATCTGAGTAAGTTTTAGAAATTTTATTTTGAAAGGCATATTGCGAACTTCCTGTTGGAGTTAGATTTTAAGTGTCAGTGGATGATTTTTAGTGCTTTTTGCAAGCAACATTTTGGTACTGGTTCTATGTCTGTACGACATTCCTACTGGCCACTAGGGCATTTGCCATTTTTTTCACATAGGTGGCGCTATAGAGCCCATTTTGGCACCTATGGGGTTAATTTTTTCATTTTATTAAATTTTTCGCCAGGCTTGACGTGTGCCAAATTTGGTGAGTTTTTGAGCATGTTTAGGGGGTCAAATTCCAGTTTAAAGTGACGATAGTATAATAATAATAATAATAATAATAATAATAATAATAATAATAAAAAACGAACGAATAACAATAGGGCCTTGCTTGCAGGCAAGGCCTCTCACTGTGTGAGAGGGCCTTACCTTTCGGCTCGGTCCCTAATAATTAAAGCTGCAAGCAGCATTGGGCGGGACCTCGCACCGGGCGTTCCGCCTCCCCCGCGATCCGCGTCCCGGGAAGGTCCACACCTCAGCTCCACTCACACCTCTCCGTCCCCATAGGAGTTCCCATCCTTTAGTGTCTGTCCTCCTTACATCTGTACAGAACACCAGCGACCCTCTGCTGAAACCACCATCACCTTTAAAATGAGACTTTTATTTTTGAAACCCTACTGTGTGTATGTGCATTTGTTTTGTGTGTGAGAGAAAGAATCAGTTTGAAAAATGAATTGAAATTGTATGAATAATTTAGCATTAAAGTGATGATTTACCACATTTAAGGCTTTTTTTTTGGAAAAAACCTATTGTGTGAGCATGTGTGTCTGTGAGAAAGAGTACTTTTGAATAAAGAAACATTGTACAAACAGTTGAGCATTTGGTCATAAAAATGAAAAGAAGTTATGTAATAGACATTTTGTATTATTGGTAATTAGGGTTTTATTTAGAAAAAATGTACTCCGTGTACGTTTGAATGTGTGCAAAATTTCCAATATCCAAAATACAATGCAGTAAAACCTGTTTTAAAATGGAGAAAAAAAAAAAAAAAAATTTGTATTGTCTGGGACTTGAACCCAGGTCCTCTTGTTCCATAGGCAGCTACATGAACCACTACACTAAGGACAGACACATACAGCTGTGCACCAGGAAGAGTTTTATAGGGACTTTGTCATTGTTAAAAGTGAAAGTAAACATAGTCTTCAAAAAATCGCCATTATTCCATAACCGTAGGTCGTATCTGAAAAATTCTTTCACTTTTGGATTCTGCAGACTTGTGGGAATTTATTGAGGTATAACTTTTTATTCAAAGGTCTGAAATGACTAAGCAGTAATTGCAGAAACGTAGAGTAACTTTCAAAGGCAGACTGCCAACTTCCTGTTGGAGTTAGCTCATGAGTGTCAGTGTATGATTTGTCGGGCTCAATCAGACCAACATTTTGGCATTTGTTTCATGTTTCTGTGACATTCCTACTGGCCGCTAGGGCAGATTTTGTGTGTTTTTTAGTACATAGGTGGTGCTACAGAGTCCATTTTGGCCTTACCTTTCGGCTCGGTCCCTAATTAAAGCTGCAAGCAGCATTGGGCGGGACCTCGCACCGGGCGATCCGCCTCCCCCGCGATCCGCCACCCGTGACTGTCGACGCCTCAGCTCCACTCACACCTGTCCGTCCCCATACCAGTTCCCATCCTTTAGTGTCTGTCCTCCTTACATCTGTACAGAACACCAGTGACCCTCTGCTGAAACCACCATCACCTTTAAAATGAGACTTTTATTTTGGAAACCCTACTGTGTGTATGTGCATTTGCTTTTAATGTGAGAGAAAGAATCAGAATCATTCAGAATCAGAATCATTTACCACATTTAAGGCTTTTATTTTGGAAAAACCCTATTGTGTGAGGATGTGTGTCTGTGAGAAAGAGTACTTTTGAATGAAGAAACATTGTACAAACAGTTGAGTGTTTGGTCATAAAAATGAAAAGAAGTTATGTAATAGACATTTTGTATTATTCTTAATTTTGGTTTTATTTTGAAAAAATGTACTCCGTGTACTTTTGAATGTGTGCAAAATTTCCAATATCCACAATACAATGCAGTAAAACCTGTTTTAAAATAAAATAAAAAAAAAAAAAAAATTTTTGGATTACCTGGGACTTGAACTGGGGTCCTTCAGCTCCATAGGCAGCTACATGAACCACTGCACTACAGAGAGACATGTGAAAATGTGCACCAGCAAGACTTTTATAGGGATTTTGCCATTTGGAAAAGTGAAACTAAACATAGTCTTCAAAAAATCGCTATAATTCCATAACCGTAGGTCGTATCTGAAAAATTCTTTCACTTTTGGATTCTGCAGACTTGTGGGAATTCAATGAGGTCTAACTTTTATGTCAAAACTCTGAAATGAATAAGCAGTAACTGCAGAAACCTAGAGTAACTTTCAAAGGCAGATTGCCAACTTCCTGTTGGAGTTAGCTCATGAGTGTCAGTGTATGATTTGTCGGGCTCAATCAGACCAACATTTTGCCATTTGTTTCATGTTTCTGTGACATTCCTACTGGCTGCTAGGGCAGATTTTGTGTGTTTTTTAGTACATAGGTGGCGCTACAGAGTCCATTTTGGCACCCAAGGGGTTAATTTTTGATATTGTATGAAAATGTTCACCAGCCATGACATACATGGCAAATTTGGTGAGTTTTGGAGCATGTTAAGGGGGTCAAATGGCAGTCTAAAGTGGAAAAAGTATGAAAATAAAAGAATTGCTATAAATCAACAACCGTACATCCTATCTCAAAAATTTTTGCATGTGAGCATTGTGCTGAGTCCCATGAACGTGTAGATATGTCACATGTCAGGAAAAACTGCAAAGTGAAAAATGAGTTCCAAACATCACAACTTTGCGGGCTTGTAAAAAAAAAACTAAGACAGTTCTGGAAAAAGTGAGAGATCACTTTTTTGAGGAGGTTTCACTCTATCTTTTGATGCTATTTAGAAGTCAATATGACAAACGGTGTCATCGGAGTTAGTTTTAGAAATTTTATTTTGAAAGGCATATTGCGAACTTCCTGTTGGAGTTAGGTCATAAGTGTCAGTGGATGATTTGTAGTGCTTCATCCAACAAGAATTTTGGCACTGGTTTCATGTCTGTACGACATTCCTAGTGGCCACTAGGGCTTTTCCCATTTTTTTCACATAGGTGGCGCTAGAGAGCCCATTTTGGCACCTATGGGGTTAATTTTTTCATTTTATCAAATTTTTCGCCAGGCCTGACATGTGTGCCAAATTTGGTGAGTTTTTGAGCATGTTTAGGGGGGCAAATTCCAGTTTAAAGCGTCACGGAAAAATAATAATAATAATAATAATTAAAGCTGCAAGCAGCATTGGGCGGGACCTCGCACCGGGCGATCCGCCTCCCCCGCGATCCGCCACCCGTGACTGTCGACGCCTCAGCTCCACTCACACCTGTCCGTCCCCATACCAGTTCCCATCCTTTAGTGTCTGTCCTCCTTACATCTGTACAGAACACCAGTGACCCTCTGCTGAAACCCCCATCACCTTTAAAATGAGACTTTTATTTTGGAAACCCTACTGTGTGTATGTGCATTTGTTTTTAATGTGAGAGAAAGAATCAGTTTGAAAAATGAATTGAAATTGTATGAATAAGTGAGTATAAAAGTGATGATTTACCACATTTAAGGCTTTTATTTTGGAAAAACCCTATTGTGTGAGGATGTGTGTCTGTGAGAAAGAGTACTTTTGAATGAAGAAACATTGTACAAACAGTTGCGTGTTTGGTCATAAAAATGAAAAGAAGTTATGTAATAGACATTTTGTATTATTATTAATTTTGGTTTTATTTTGAAAAAATGTACTCCGTGTACTTTTGAATGTGTGCAAAATTTCCAATATCCACAATACAATGCAGTAAAACCTGTTTTAAAATAAAATAAAAAAAAAATTTTTGGAATACCTGGGACTTGAACCCGGGTCTTTCGGCTCCATAGGCAGCTACATGAACCACTGCACTACAGAGAGACATGTGAAAATGTGCACCAGCAAGACTTTTATAGGGATTTTACCATTTGGAAAAGTGAAACTAAACATAGTCTTCAAAAAATCGCTATAATTCCATAACCGTAGGTCGTATCTGAAAAATTCTTTCACTTTTGGATTCTGCAGACTTGTGGGAATTCAATGAGGTCTAACTTTTATGTCAAAACTCTGAAATGAATAAGCAGTAATTGCAGAAACGTAGAGTAACTTTCAAAGACAGATTGCCAACTTCCTGTTGGAGTTAGCTCATGAGTTCCAAACATCACAACTTTGCGGGCTTGTAAAAAAAAAACTAAGACAGTTCCGGAAAAAGTGAGAGATCACTTTTTTGAGTAGGTTTCACTCTATCTTTTGATGCTATTTAGAAGTCAATATGACAAACGGTGTCATCGGAGTTAGTTTTAGAAATTTTATTTTGAAAGGCATATTGCGAACTTCCTGTTGGAGTTAGGTCATAAGTGTCAGTGGATGATTTGTAGTGCTTCATCCAACAAGAATTTTGGCACTGGTTTCATGTCTGTACGACATTCCTAGTGGCCACTAGGGCTTTTCCCATTTTTTTCACATAGGTGGCGCTAGAGAGGCCATTTTGGCACCTATGGGGTTAATTTTTACATTTTATCAAATTTTTCGCCAGGCCTGACATGTGTGCCAAATTTGGTGAGTTTTTGAGCATGTTTAGGGGGGCAAATTCCAGTTTAAAGCGTCACGGAAAAATAATAATAATAATAATAATATAAAAACGAACGAAAAACAATAGGGCCTTGCTTGCAGGCAAGGCCTCTCACTGTGTGAGAGGGCCTTACCTTTCGGCTCGGTCCCTAATAATATAAAAACGAACGAAAAACAATAGGGCCTTGCTTGCAGGCAAGGCCTCTCACTGTGTGAGAGGGCCTTACCTTTCGGCTCGGTCCCTAAAAACGAATGAATAACAATAGGGCCTTGCTTGCAGGCAAGGCCTCTCACTGTGTGAGAGGGCCTTACCTTTCGGCTCGGTCCCTAAAAACGAACGAATAACAATAGGGCCTTGCTTGCAGGCAAGGCCTCTCACTGTGTGAGAGGGCCTTACCTTTCGGCTCGGTCCCTAATAAAAAACGAACGAATAACAATAGGGCCTTGCTTGCAGGCAAGGCCTCTCACTGTGTGAGAGGGCCTTACCTTTCGGCTCGGTCCCTAATAAAAACGAACGAAAAACAATAGGGCCTTGCTTGCAGGCAAGGCCTCTCACTGCGTGAGAGGGCCTTACCTTTCGGCTCGGTCCCTAATAATATAAAAACGAACGAAAAACAATAGGGCCTTGCTTGCAGGCAAGGCCTCTCACTGCGTGAGAGGGCCTTACCTTTCGGCTCGGTCCCTAATTAAAGCTGCAAGCAGCATTGGGCGGGACCTCACACCGGGCGTTCCGCCTCCCCCGCGACCCGTCGACACCTCAGCTCCACTCAAACCTCTCCGTCCCGATACCAGTTCCCACCCTTTAGTGTCTGTCCTCCTTACATCTCTACAGAACACCAGCGACCCTTGGCTGAAACCACCATCACCTTTAAAATGAGACTTTTATTTTGGAAACCCTACTGTGTGTATGTGCATTTGTTTTGTATGTGAGAGAAAGAATCAGTTTGAAAAATGAATTGAAATTGTATGAATAAGTGAGTATAAAAGTGATGATTTATCACATTTAAGGCTATTATTTTGGAAAAACCCTATTGTGTGAGCATGTGTGTCTGTGAGAAGGAGTAATTTTGAATGAAGAAACATTGTACAAACAGTTGAGCATTTGGTCATAAAAATGAAAAGAAGTTATGTAATAGACATTTTGTATTATTCTTAATTGGGGTTTTATTTTGAAAAAATGTACTCCGTGTACTTTTGAATGTGTGCAAAATTTCCAGTATCCACAATACAAAGCAGCAAAACCTGTTTTAAAATTTAAAAAAAAAAAAAATTTGGTTTGCCTGGGACTTGAACCAGGGTCCTCTTGTTCAATAGGCAACAACACTAACCACTGCACTGAAAAGTGAAAGTAAACATACTCTGCAAAAAATCACCATTATTCCATTACCGTAGGTCGTATCTGAAAAATTCTTTCACTTTTGGATTCTGCAGACTCGTGGGAATTTAATGAGGTATAGCTTTTTTTGTCAAAAGTCTGAAATGAATAAGCAGTAATTGCAGAAACATAGAGCAACTTTCAAAGGCAGATTGCCAACTTCCTGTTGGAGTTAGCTCATGAGTGTCAGTGTATGATTTGTCGGGCTCAATCAGACCAACATTTTGGCATTTGTTTCATGTTTCTGTGAAATTCCTACTGGCCACTAAGGGCAGATTTTGTGTGTTTTTTAGTACAAAGGTGGTGCTACAAAGTCCATTTTGGCACCCAAGGAGTTAATTTTGATATTGAATCAAAGTGTTCACCAGCCATGACATACATGGCAAATTTGGTGAGTTTTGGAGCATGTTAAGGGGGTCAAATGGCAGTCTAAAGTAGAAAAAGTATGAAAATAAACAAATTGTTATAAATCAATAGCCATACATCCTATCTCAAATTTTTTTGCATGTGAGCGTTGTGCTGAGTCCCCTGAATGCATAGATATGTCACATGTGGGGAAAAACTCCAAAGTGAAAAATGAGTTCCAAACATCGCAACTTTGCGGGCTTGTAAAAAAAAAAAAAAAAAAACTAAGACAGTTATGGAAAAAGTGCTAAGTAACTTTTTTGAGGAGGGTTCACTCTATCTTTTGGTGCTATTTAGAAGTCAATACGACAAACGGTGTAATCGGAGTTAGTTTTAAAAATTTTATTTTGAAAGGCATATTGCGAACTTCCTGTTGGAGATAGCTCATAGGTGTCAGCACGTGATTTGTTGGGCTCGATTAAACGAAGGTTTTGGCGTTGGTTTCGTGTGTCTACGACATTCTTACTGGAAGTTTGCAATTTGAGCGTTTTATTTTGAAAGGCAAATTCTGAACTTCCTGTTGGAGTTAGGTCATGAGTACCCATGTGTGATTTGTCAGGCTCGATGAGACGGAAATTTTGGCATTTGTTTCATGTTTCTACGACATTCCTACTGGCCGCTAGGGCCGTTTTTGTGTTTCTAGGGGGCGCTAGAGAGCTCATTTTGGCACCTATGGGATTAATTTTTACATTTTATCAAATTTTTTGCCAGACCTGACTTGTGTGCCAAATTTGGTGAGTTTTCGAGCATGTTTAGGGGGTCAAAATCCAGGTCAAAGTGGTGTGTGAATAATAATATAAAAACGAACGAATAACAATAGGGCCTTGCTTGCAGGCAAGGCCTCTCACTGTGTGAGAGGGCCTTACCTTTTGGCTCGGTCCCTAATTAAAGCTGCAAGCAGCATTGGGCGGGACCTCGCACTGGGCGTTCCGCCTCCCCCGCGATCCGCCTCTCCCGTGACCGTCGACACCTCAGCTCCACTCACACCTCTCCGTCCCGATACCAGTTCCCACCCTTTAGTGTCCGTCCTCCTTACATCTCTACAGAACACCAGCGACCCTCTGCTGAAACCACCATCACCTTTAAATGAGACTTTTATTTTGGAAACCCTACCGTGTGTATGTGCATTTGTTTTGTATGTGAGAGAAAGAATCAGTTTGAAAAATGAATTGAAATTGTATGAATAATTGAGCATAAAAGTGATGATTTATCACATTTAAGGCTATTATTTTGGAAAAACCCTATTGTGTGAGCATGTGTGTCTGTGAGAAAGAGTACTTTTGAATGAAGAAACATTGTACAAACAGTTGAGCATTTGGTCATAAAAATGAAAAGAAGTTACGTAATAGACATTATGTATTATTTTTAATAGGGGTTTTATTTTGGAAAAATTTACTCCATGTACTTTGTAATGTGTGCAAAATGTCCAATATCCACAATATAATGCAGCAAAACCTGTTTTAAAATGTGAGGGGGAGAGAAAAAAAAACAAACAAAAAAAACCCAAGAAGTTGTTGTTCTGTCTGGGGTTTGAACCCAGAACTCCTGTACAACAGACCACAACTTAAACCACTGGTCTATTAACAGACACTTACAGAATTACGATATCAAGCCTTATATAGGGATTTTGTCATTGTGAAAGTGAAACTACACATACTCTTCAAAAAATCGCCATTATTCCATAACCGTAGGTCATATCTGAAAAATTCTTTCACTTTTGGATTCTGCAGACTTGTGGGAATTTAATCAGGTATAACTTTTTTGTCAAAAGCCTGAAATGAATAAGCAGTAATTGCAGAAACGTAGAGTAACTTTCAAAGGCAGATTGCCAACTTCCTGTTGGAGTTAGCTCATGAGTGTCAGTGTATGATCTGTCGGGCTCAATCAGACCAACATTTTGGCATGTGTTTCATGTTTCTGTGACATTCCTACTGGCCACTAGGGCAGATTTTGTGTGTTTTTTAGTACTTAGGTGGCGCTACAGAGTCCATTTTGGCACCCAAGGGGTTAATTTTGATATTGAATCAAAGTGTTCACCAGCCATGACATACATGGCAAATTTGGTGAGTTTTGGAGCATGTTAAGGGGGTCAAATGGCAGTCTAAAGTGGAAAAATGTCATACATGTCATACATATTTCATATCATACCATTGTCTATGTTCGTAAACATGTATGCTTCCATTTCATTTTGAGATAGTTTGAAAGACAAAGGAGCAGCAGACAGGACTAGAGATCATTTTAACCATCAAGTTAAATAGACAAATACATGGGGGTGGTTCACAGTTATATGTAATAAATGAAACTTAAATACAGCGATATTAATATATTATTACGTTATTGGCTCAGTTATTACATTTTCAAAGATTTTTTTTTTTTTAATCTGGCCGATAACGTAATACCCTACAGATTACGTAATAAGTTATTACATTATTGGTCAAAAGTTATTACGTTATCAGTTCAGGACTTTTATTATGTTATTGGTCAGTTATTACATTATTGGCCTATTACATTTTAAAAATGGCAAATTTATTACGTTATGGGTCATTATTACGTTATGGGTCGTTATTACATTATTGGCTTCTACAGTGCTTCAGAGGCCTCTATAAGGATGGTATCTTCCACATTTTCAGATCGCATGTCAGATTTCAATTTACCAGCTATCTAATTTGTTTCTTTATTTCCAACTATGGCACTGTGCCTCCACTCTGTTTCCAGGTTTCCCTTCCCTTCCAGCCAAACAGTCATGGAACAATCTTCTAACTTTGAAACCCAATCAGAAATCTCTTATATCAAAAATGTATACACAGTTAATTTCATTTGATGATTACTTGGTGACTAAAGTTCGAATTTCTTGGGAAGGTGAGTTAGGTCTAAACCTCACAGACCAGCTGTGGGATACAGCTGTCCTTACTATACCGTCCACACCTTGTGGTAAACTACAGCTTGTTCAATTCAAAGTGTTGCATAGAACCCATTTAACAAAATCTCGACTTTTTTGCATCTATCCAAATATTGTGGACCAATGTGACAAGTGTCAGGGCTCTTCCTGTAACCTAACCCATATGTTTTTTCCTGTCCTAGGTTACTGAAATTTTGGGGTGATTACTTTAGGATCATGACAAAGATTCTGGGGAAAATATCACTACTTGCCCTCTTATATTTGGGTACTCTGTTGACTCCTGTTTAAACCAAATAGTCAGATATATATTAGCTTTTACATCCCTGCTTGCAAGACGTCATATCTTATTTTCATGGAAATCTCCTAAAACACCATCTGTTTCACTTTGGCTTAGGGATGTTATGCCTTTTCTTAAATTAGAAAAGATTAGACTCTCACTTCAAGGTTGCTCGACTAAATTTCTTAATAAATGGCAATCTTTTTTGGATTACTTTCAATCTT
Source organism: Sphaeramia orbicularis (assembly GCF_902148855.1). Classification (NCBI taxonomy): domain Eukaryota; kingdom Metazoa; phylum Chordata; class Actinopteri; order Kurtiformes; family Apogonidae; genus Sphaeramia; species Sphaeramia orbicularis. Next base: position 7,572,919 of record NC_043979.1, read on the forward strand.
TATGAACACTGCGTTCAGACTTATCTCTCACACCAACACCCTACTCTCTACTCTTTGTTTAAGTGTGGTTTTTTGTCTTAATTCATTCTGTCTACCTATTATTTTCCCTTTTGATACTGTTATGTAGTGTCTACTATTTTAAGGTAGGCATTTGTATCTACAAGCTATCTCTACTTATTCTTTCTATATTATATTTTCATTTTTATTTATTTATTCATTGATATATTCTTTCTTTCCTATTTTCTGTTGGCTCAGTTATTATTTTTGTATATCACATGTTTGTTACTTTTTGTACTTAATTGATTTTCTACTGCACGGAGACTTTGTTATAATATTCTTTCTCCTGCAGTTGCCCTCTCCTGGAGAGCCTTGGGGTTGGTTTGGGCATGGGGAAAAATAATGTATGTACTGTAATTCCACTTCTATGTATGTACTGTTACATTGATCAAAAAAATACAAATTAACAAAAAAAAAAAAAAAAAAAAAAAAAAAAGGGAACGCATTTAGAAATACATAGTCTCTTTTTAGAAGCAGATGATTTTAAGATGACTTAGTATTGTTCATCACAGAACAAAGGCTAAAAAAAAATCGGGACTTCTTCTAATAGTTTCCCTCAAAATTTTAATATTAAGAGAGAGGATGTGTGGGGGCCAAAATGGATGTATTAGACTTGATTTGAAAGGGAACATCTATTTTGTGGGCTTAGTATACGGCTAAAACCCAACCTGAACTACATCATAGTACTACGTGGTTCAAAGGGAATTTTAAAAAATCACAACACTGCAGTAGCATTTTAATAGTGCCCAGCAGGGGAAGAACTATCAAAACAAAAAATGAAGAAAATTGTAAGTGAAGTTAGTGGCGTTACATTAGAACTGATGAAGTGATGGGGTCAGTAATATCACAGCTCTTCTACAGGAAAGAAGCTGTAAAGAAAGCTATTCTAGATCCTCCATGTCCAGTGACCACCATGTTTTCATGGATTCAGATATTACCAGATTTATGTCTGAACTTGGTTAAAGTTTTGTCCTAGAACACACTGTATGCATTAGACATCTAAGCAGAGCTGCACAGAAAAGGGTGGTATGGGCTAATCTCACTGACGAACTGATTGTACACATTTCAGCTGGAATCTACCAAACTGATTGGTTGTTTAATATTGTTGGCTTTCTCTTTATTTATCTTCCTAAAGCAAATTTTGCTTCACAAAGCTGTAGCTGAGGTGAAAGGGATCTTAATATCCAAATTTATTCTAGGATGCATTGCCAATTTTCAGAAAATTGACGAACAAATCGTCAACTACTATTATGCGAATATTAAGAGTCAGTTCATTCCATTTTCATGGGTTCTAACTTTGCTAGATAGTTCTAGTTTAATTACAATAAAATACTAGAGCTGCAGTTAGGAGGTGTTTTATTCAAAACTTAAGGGTGTCTTCAGCTTTTTCCCCCTGAATTAAACTGGTTCCCATTTCCATGATTGGTCAAACTATCTAACATTTTGGTGGCCTTTTGTTGCTGTTAACAATCTAATATGACATTTGTTTGCTTCTTGTGTGAAATCAAGAATTACTGCAATCTCCATATTGGAGTGCCTCTTGTCTGAGGCATGTGCTTGCTAATATGGGCAATAAAATTCCACATGTACTGTATATATGCTGTATTCTGTCTTGGCACAAGGGCTGTGAGATATTGGGGGATGGGCTCTACCAAAAGATGACAAATGTTCCTTGGTTTTTGCTCTCAAAATTAATGCTATTGATGTTTTACTACTGTGCCCAATAGTCATTGACAATTCATTTTTTGATGTCTTTACATATGAGAATTTCCCTCTGGAGATTACATGTGCCCTTAGGTGACTGTGCTGTGGTTTGGTTAGAAGTTTCCAGCATATCAGAGGTGAACAGACAGGATGTCATTGTATGTAATTCGCTTTCACCTAATGAAACCCTGGCAGGGACAGCTCTGCGGTCAATCCAGAAGGACACCCAGGACAGCATGACCATCAGGGTGGCAGGGAAGTAGGTCTGTAGCAGGAAGAAGAAGATGTGCCGGCGTAGGGTGAAGTTGATGTACAGACGGTTGTACCATCCTGGAGATAGGTCAAATTAATTACTAATCTGCACAAACAAGACCAAAATCTGAATACAAACTTGTGAATGTGCCAGGAAATCAAACGGATATTGATACTAACAGCACATCCAGCAACACAACCTGGACTTGTGTTTCTGTGGATGTGAAAAGTCCAATCACACTGATATGATGTTTTCTTCTTTTGTTTATATCTGAATTGTAGAGATATTGTAGGTGTCGCAGGTGTCTACAACAGACTGTAGACTGTAGCCATATTGAAATGATCTTCTGGCATTCATTATAAACATCTTCTCCAACTTACTTAAATTCATTAACTTCAATTCATTTGAGAGTATGTACTAAATATGCATAACATAAGATACAAAAGATGTACAATATTTAAAGGTGGGGTCTGAGATGTTCTTCTGGAGCATTTTTTATTATATTCCTTAAAATCCCCTTCACACCCCGATTACAACTAATTAATTAAATGCTCTAACAAAAAATTTTAAAAATCAGTCTCCTGTGGAACGGGCAAAACTGAAAAAACACCATCCAATCATTTTGAGCGCCCACTCGAAATGACTGAATGGTGATATGTCTATCAAACTCAACCCCTCCCCCCTTCCCCCCTCTGCACGTACCCCTCTTCGCCTTCCCAGAGGCTGGAGCGCTTACACGGGAAGCGTAGCCAGAACCTGGCTATATTAGTTATATTAGGATGGAAAGTTCACCGGCAAACTGTTTTGTCACTAACATAAACCACTAGGAAATGTAACATTGGTCACATAGGTCTGAACTGGGGCTGTTCTGGAAGAGCAGGGGTGTTAGAGGAAACTGAATGAGGTATGCATGGATACGTGAGTCGGAGCCTCAGCTGGGGCCATAGTTGGGGTAGGAGCCCGAGGCGTATGGGAGCGAAGCAGGGGACGGATCCTCAGCCGGTGTCAAAGACGGTTTGGCCGGACCAGACCGTAGACGGCGTCCGGAGCAGCAGCCGGCGAATTGTTGCTGTGCAGCGCTCATGAACCCTCGGCAACAAGCATTGCGCGTGCCACTACTCTGAAGGCGTGCCTTCGGAGGGACGTCTGAAGAAAGGAGTTTGGACTTTTGAAACTGAGTATTTTCAAAATGTAGCGAGCTCGAACCGTTTTTCTAGGATCTCAGACCCCACCTTTAAACTAAGATATACATAGAAATTTGACAAGACTTGTACAGAAGATCTCAGGATAAAAATGTAAAAATCCCCTGAAGACATTCAGTTTATATTCACTCATAAATCAGATTAGCACGTGAAGCTGATGCTTGTGGAGTCTGTGGAACTCTATCAAACAGCACTTTTATGGTTAGTAATCCAGCCTGGCATAAAATCTGTCTACACTATAGTCTGTACTGGTTTTTTATCCATTGTACCTGTACTGCTGTAAAAAGCCAGTCTGGAGGTAGTGTGAAACTTTTGGATGAGGAACTGAGACAGAGAAATCCTCTCGTCGGTGCTCAGCGACTCATCACCACTTTTCCAGTACAACATTAGGTCCTCATCAGTGTAAGCATCTGGAACACACAAAGCATCGATCTGAGCATTGATGGGATACTAAGCTGCCTTCATGTGCTATAACAGTGGTTCTCAACCAGGGGGGCGTGAGCACAGGACAGGAGGGGGGAAAAAATCACAGACTCACTGGCTATTAGTACAAAGGAGATGCAGCAGATTCTACCCACGTCGAAATGTAAGCGGTTGGACTATTATAACACACACACAAATCAACCACACAGTTTCTTTCAAAAATCTAAAATTAAAACAGTAGGTACAGAGGTTTTTTAACTGCTAGGCATGCACTTAGCCTACTACCCCTCTGTCTTTTTCACCGTGTTGCAACACATCTACAACTCACTCACTCACTCACTCACTCACTCGCTCGCTTGCTCACTCACAAGGGACTACAACTGTCAAGTCATAAAATAAAATCTGCATTGCCTGCAAAAATTTTAATTGTGTATTAAAGTTCATGTCTAAATCCAAGTCTGATAAGCCCCCGATACTAGACTAGTCCTTTAACATAGCCACACAGACACACACACGCACGCACACACACACACACACACACACACACACACACACACACACACACACACACGTTAAATCATGAACTTTACTGAAAACACAACTAAAAAAAACACATCCAAATTATTTCACAACCAAAATAAAATGGAGAAATTTCTTGTGAGGACAACCACCAAGGCTACTGATGCACCACCAGCTGCAAAAAGCCCAAGTTTTGAAAGAATGATGAAACATACCTGCAATTTGGGTTTACAGTCACAGCTGATCAGACACCTCACTGTATAGTGTGTGTCGAGGTGCTGGCAAACAATAGCATGAAGCCCTTAAAAGGCACCTCGAAACCAAGCATGCTGACCTTACAGATAAACCTGCTGACTATTTTTAATGAAATATTGATGGCCTCCATCAGCAACAGTCAACCATTACAATGCACAGCACTGTCTCTATAAACAGTGTCTGGAGGCATCTTATGCAGTAGCCAAAAGAATTAGTAAACTGTGTAAACTGCATACATTTGCCGAGACTCTCATTTTGCCGGCTGTGCCAGACGTGCAGAATAATGATAGGAGAGAGTCCAGCAGCCAAACTCGGTAAAATACCAGTGCCAAATGACACAGTCACTAGGAGAACTCCAGACATGTCTAATGATATCAGAGAGCAACTGCTAGAGTTCATAAAAAAAAAGAGTCCTTACTACGCGCTGCAGCTGGACGAATCCACTGATACTGCTGGGCAGGCCCAGCTCCTCCCCTATGTCAAGTATCTGTGGGACAAGGTGATTGAGGAGGATGTCCTGTTTTGCCGGCCTCTTCAGTAATGACAATAATGAAGCATAAATTCATATCAGAGCTCTGGTGCTAATTCCCAATTATAGCAATAGCCTAGTAATGATAATAGGCCTACCACTACTCACAACAACAACAATAACAATAATAATAATAATAATAATAATAATAATGATAATAATAATAATAATAACTCCCCGGGTAAGTGGGGAGTCCTTGCCCCAAGTGGAGGAGTTCAAGTATCTCGGGGTCTTGTTCACAAGTGAGGGAAGGATGGAACGTGAGATTGACAGGCAGATCGGTGCAGCAACTGCAGTGATGCTGTATCAGTTGGTTGTGGTAAAGATCTACGTTCCTACCCTCACCTATGGTCATGAGCTTTGAGTCATGACCGAAAGGACAAGATCCCGGATACAAGCGGCCGAAATGAGTTTCCTCCATAGGGTGGCTGAGTGCACCGTAAGGGAAGAGCTGGAAGAGGAGTCTGGGTAGAGGGAAGTCTGGGCATCCTGGATTTGACTGTTGCCTCCGCGACCCAGCTCCATATAAGCAGAAGAAAATGGGTGGGTGGGTGGGTGGATGGATGGATGGATGGATAATAATAATAATAATAATAATAATAATAATAATAATAATAATAATAATAATGCCTGCAAGGTCACATTAGTAGTCTGAAGAATCTAGATTCAATCAATGTATCAGTCTATCTATCAGTCTATCAATCTAGCAATCTATGCAAGGTGTCAGAGTTGGGGTGGGGAGTTGAGGTTCAACTGCATTGAACCAGCTTTGGGGGGGCCCAGCAACAAGGGATTCATGGTGAGTGGTAAACAATTCTTTTATTAATATTCTGCTGCTGTTGGCTGACGATTTTGCACATTTATAGCATACACAATTTGCAAAAACAAAAACTTTACAAGGAAAAATGCAGTAGCAAATGAATTAATACATCCAAAACTTTTACCCAAGTAGCGAGTCACGAAAAGTAGCAAGTGGAAGAGGTCATCTTCCCAATAGCACAAGAAGGCAGCTTTAGTCACAGTATCACAGGCAATGAGAAAATATTCAGTATTAACTTAATTACTAATGGCTGTATGTATAATCCATATATGTGTGGATGTGCATGTTTATGAACATTCATTTGTTCATTTTCCAAACTGCTTAATCTTTGAAGGACTTTGTTACTGTGAGAAAACCACTGTACCACCATGTCACCATGTTTGTGAACATGCACATATATTTCATTTTATGTCCCATCTCTTAATCCTTGTCATGTCATGGGTTATATTGGATTGGGTTAGGTATGTAAGAGGTACTGTTAGAGTTTAGGTATGTTGTGGTTATGGTAACTCACAAGGAAATGCCTATGTGATGTCCCCTAAACACATAATCAAAAACAGGAATTGAACTAATATATGATCACATACAGCCTGACGTAAAGGCCAGTTTAGTCCACTATTTAACATTTAAGATGACCAACATAATCTAGAAACCTCGTATCACACAATGATGTGAAAACTTGTTTCTTGTTAGTGTGGTCAAAACACATTCTGTAAAAATGTTTGAGGCTTTTAATGGTTACAAATGTATTCTTTCAATGATATTTGTGTGTCAGTGCATGTTAATACTTACAGCTTTCCAGCTCCAGTGTGCACGTCTGTGAGTCCAAAGGGAATCGACTAAAATCCATGTTGCATGCAGCAGTAACTGTAACCCTGAAGAATTAAAAGCAGAGTGTAAAGCACAGCGGATCAACACACACAGCCTGTCAACTCTCATTTGCTTGGATTTGTGCGGTGATGCTGTGGGTGTGGGTGGGGGGATTTTCTAGTTACCTCAGACTGTAGAGGACGTGACCATCAGGGTAGACCCGCAGCATTATGTTGTCAGTGGTGGTATCATGGATGAAAGACCTCTTAGAGTGGACAAAGAACACATCAGGGACCCAGATTTTCTTGACTAGACGCCCATCAAAGGTCATGCTTTTGTTGGTGGCACTGGGGAAGGCCAGCCTCTCATCCTTCCAGTAGTGCCTCAGATACAGGGTCATAGTAAAGTCCTGAGGGGGGTGAGGTCAGAGGGGGAGGAAAATAGAAACAGCCTCTGGATGAAGTCTACCACCATGACTGGGCTGCTCACTGTCTCATGTCATTGAATTCTCTGGGATTACACAGTTGTGATTTATGGCTGATTTATGGATTATATGGACTGTTGATAACCAAACAAACCAGACAAACAGATAAGAAAAATATATGTTAACTTTGGACAGTCCACAGCACCCTTCGTCTTAGAAGACCCTTTTCTTCTCAGCTCCATCCCCCCAGTTACTATGCAGTCAAGTGGTCCCTCCTCATGGCATTACATAAGACTAGATCAGTTTGGAATAATGGCCACAGAAACACATCGTCCTTTTGGTACCCAGTATGACAGTACCTCTGATGACTTCAGGAGGATGTCTGGTTTAAATGTGAAATGACTGCAATTTGTTGAAACTTTCCTAATGAGAAATGATTTAGAGGACAGTAACCAAAAATCTGCTTCAGTGAACGTTATTATTATTAACTGGAGGCTTTTAGTAGTTTAAAAACCTTCATTGCTTTTGTCCTGACAGCTGCATATTGTAAAATAAGGCTGCTGTTCATTCATCTTACCAATGAAATAAGTAATAAAACAAAACTCTTGTATGTTAACTCCAGGTTTTTGCTGCTACACTCTGTCTTGTAGTTTCTAGTGGCTAATGTCAGTGAACATGGTGGCATTGTGGTGGTGTCTTAATAAATTAAGTGATTATCATAGTGAATGTATGTACAAAGTCTGATGATTTTAATATTGTGTATGAGATAAGTAATCCATAATGTCCAGAATTATTGTAAGGTTTGTGAAAATGCTATGAAAACATCTTTAGCCCCAAACACAGTAAAATGAGACACTGAAAAATGGGGATTATGATAGAATTTTCATGATGACTGAAAGGAGAGTGTTAAATGGGGTAAGGAGGTTAGGTTTCTAAAAATGTAAAAATGACAAATGTAGTAGATGCAAGAGGACAATCCTAATAAAAAAATGTCATTAGGATCCAAAGTGTTGCCAGGGCTTTAGATTACCTTAATTTGGGCACATCAGATGCTGGAATCGGCGGAGGGGGTGGGTGCGGGATTAGATTTTTCAACAGTAATTCCTGTTTTCTCAGACTATTTCAGATATATTCAAGAGTATGAAGGCATGGATTCCACAAGTCTAATTTCCAGAAGTATTGATCAGCATATGGCCAGCTGATTTTAATTCCAAAATCACAGGACTGCATGCAGGCAGATAATTCATATGTCATATGTTTCACTGCGTTTGTTATGTGAGCGGCCTGAACTTATAGGTCGCCCACGAGGCATGGTTGTTGAGAGAAAACCTTTGGCGTACAACGTACGAGTCAATCTCCAAGCTCTCATCACCTCTCATTGGCCGAAACGGGTGATTTAGACCAATCAAACGGCGCAAATATGTCATACCTGCTGCCAGACAATAGTCTGGTCTTGTCTGTCTTTTATGTTTTGTGTGTCACTTCCTGTTTTATTTTGTTAAGTTTTCCCTCATGTGTCTTGTCTGTCGTCTTTACTTCCTGTTCCCCGCTCATCCTGACCTCTGACCTGGTTACCTGTCTCCGCCCTAATTTGCTCCACCTGTGTCTAGTTGTCTTCCCTCCCTTTTGTGTATTTAAACCCTGTCTTTTCCCCTTGTCAGTCGCCAGTTTGTAACTCCAGTAGTTCAGACCAGCGTACTTGACCTCGTTTGTTCGTTTGCTTGCCTGTTTTTTGACCTGTTTTGGATTCCTCGGTTTTTCGTCTTCTGCCTGATCCCTGTCGGTTTTTGTCTGCCTCATCTGATCTGGTTTTGACCTTCTCGCCCTGACTACCGGTACGTGAGTTTGCCTAGTCCTTATGTCCTGTTGCTCGATTGTTAGCCTGCCTGTATATGACCTGTTTCCGTCCCTGACCTCCCTTTGCTTTTCCCCTGTCGGGGAAAAGACTCCTACACCGCTCGGGGAGACGGGCTGCTGCCCTCGATCCGGAGGACGAATCTGAGGAGAAAATCCCCAACCATTATCCTCAAGATTCTGTCACTCATTATATTTTTTCACCTGTGTGTGAACAATAAACCTTTTGGAACTAACTTTTGTTGTCGGAGTTCTGCATTTGGATTCTGGGTTTGTGCTAACGTTATCACAAAATATGACTTCTGCGGGAAGCATGAATACTTGTGCTTTCCTGTTCGGTACATATGTGTTGTTGTTGTCAATGTTTTCTCTGTCGTTATGAACAAGCCTTGTATATTATAACCGATGTGTTTTACGGGAGGAAAAAAGCAGGGGCGAGTGAGTCAATACTTTCGTTTACACTCTGCTCTGGCCTTTTTTTTATTTTTAATTTGGGGACACTAATTTGGGGACATTTAATTTGGGCACACCGTTAGTCGGCCCAGCCAAGGTGTAATCTAAAGGCCTGGTTGCCTGATATTTTTTTCTTCTTAGCCTCAGGGCATCCAAAATATTATCCAAAATGTTAATTCTGATGTCTGTTGCACCTGCTGTTTTTGATAAGCTAAGTTTAAAAAGGGCAGATCCCATGTTAAATTAAATGAAACATGACTCCTTGAATTTGGTGCCAGCAGATCAAAAACTGTGAAACTAATTAAGTACCACACTTTGGCAGTAGAAAGTGGCAAATAGAGAAATAATAGGAAAATATGCAGGGTACCAACACTGGGCCTTGCAGCCCAGTAATAACAATTACTTATGGCACTAAACATGCAGCAATTTAAAGTTACAGCTAAAACATTTTTTCAGCTTTTTATGGGACTTTGTTATTTCCTCTGTGTTAATAATTTTCCTACAGGTGTTTAAGGAAATAGCAGATTTATGTCTTCAGAAGAACCCAATGGGTTTAATAGCTGCTGCAGACTGTAAAATTGCTTAAGATAATTTGCTGTATGACTATTTAGCATCGTGCAGCTATGTGATATTTTATAATGTCATTAAAAACAATCAACATCTAGAATCATTCATTTTTCCACTCTCTATTACAAAACAATTAAAGGTGGGGTCTGAGATCTCAGATAAACGGTTCGAGCTCGCTACATTTTGAAAATACTCAGTTCAAAAATCCAAACCCCTTTCTTCAGACATCCCTCCGAAGGCACGCCTCCAGAGTAGTAGCATGCGCAGTGCTTGTTGCTGAGGGTTCACGAGTGCTGCACAGCAACAATTCGCCAGCTGCTGCTCCGGACCCGGGTTGGGCTCCGATGCCGTTTACGGTCCGGTCTGGCCAAACCATCTCTGGCTGAGGCTCCATCCCCTGCTTCGCTCCCGTACGCCTCGGGCTCCTACCCCAACTATGGCACCGGCTGAGGCTCCGGCTCACGTATCCATGCATACCTCATTCAGTTTCCTCTAACACCCCGCTCTTCCAGAACAGCCCCAGTTCAGACCTATGTGACTAATGTTATATTTTCTTGTGGTTTATGTTAGTGACAAAACAGTTTGCTGGCGAACTTTCCATCCTAATAAAACTAATATAGCCAGGTTCTGGCTACGCTTCCTGCGTAGGCGCTCCAGCCTCTGGGAAGGCGAAGAGGGCTATGCGCAGAGGGGGGAAGGGAGGGGTTGAGTTTGATAGACATATCACCGTTCAGTCATTTCGAGTGGGCGCTCAAAATGATTGGATGGTGCTTTTTCAGTTCTGCCCGTTCCACAGGTGACTTTTTTTTTTTTTTTTTACATTTTTGCGTTAGAGCATTTAATTAATTGGTTATAATCGGGGTGTGAAGGGAATTTTAAGGAATATAATAAAAAATGCTCCAGAAAAACATCTCAGACCCCACCTTTAAATACAAAACTCAAATGTTCAAATTAAATATAATCCTTGGACATCCTTGCATAAAGCAGCTCACTATTATATTTGGTAGTATGAATTTTGATCTTGTGTGTACAGTTCTAAAAAAGTTGGATTGAGAAGAAAAGTTGCTATGTTGCTCATGTAGCTGTTCTCATGCTGTTCCAACAGAATGTTCCTACAATGCCTCATTAGCTGCAAAGCATCTCCATCATGTGTTTATGCAGTTTGGATCCATCTTCTTTTTTATTTATTTATTCATTAAAGTCAGCAACTTTCAGGGTTTTTTTTTTCAGACTTAGTCTGACATACATTTACTGTTAAATTTACCACCAGTAACATAATCCTCTGAAACAGCATCATTACTAGTGGTATTATATGTCCACCTCTTTCATAACCTTATTACCTCATTCTCTGTCACATCTCTGCCTGTTCTGCTGCTTCTCTCTCTTTTACTCAGCCACACATCCTCATTAGCTAACGCCGCTCACCTGTGAGCACAGCTGTTGGTCATCAGGCTGGGTGTATATATTCACCTCTTTGTTCTCTGTTTATTGCCAGATTGTTCTTCTGCTTTGTGCAAGACTTTACAGCATTACACTCCTGCCTGTACTCTGATTCTGAACCTGACCATCCCTGACCTGCTCTGCTCTGCCTACCTGTTTTCCTGACCACGTCTCTCTGCCTACCTCCTGGTAAACCTGCCTGCCTTCGTTCCTTTGGTTTCTTCTGGCTCTCTGGTTTCAGATCCTTCGCCTGTCCCTGACTCACCAGCTGCCTGTTCCTCGTCGGCGGCTCGACTGTAGCAGTTGATTTCCTGACTCTGGTGGATTCATCGTGTTCCTCTCCACCCCGGTGAGCTACTAGCCCACAGCTCAGTAGTGGCTACAGGACACAAACTGTTGTCTGGACTCATAGTACTCTTTTTTTTTTTTTTTTTTTTTTTTTTTTTTTTGATACCTGTTTCAACAATTGAATAAAGACTGTTCTAAACCAAGTACTTTGTCCATGGTTCTGCATTTGGGTCCTTGTCTGTATCCGTTATATCCTCAGTGTAAATCCCAAATGAATATCTCATGTAATCTTCAGTTTTTCTCCAAACTGAATTTTTTTCAGTCTAGTATCTGTAGCATATGTAACTTGTTGCAGTCAGCTTAAAGCTGCTTTCGTTGTTGTTTTTCCCCTCATTACTACATTTATACTCACTTTTCAAATCACTTACCATGTCCACCTCTGATATGCTGTCCAAGCTCTCCACCTGAACATCCACACCAACAGGAACAGCTGGCCCTGTAGAAAATACATTTAGGTTTTAGGAAACTGCCAATTTATATTTTTCAGATTGTTTAACAAGATATCATTCAACCAAGACAAGTATCAGAGCCGTGCACTGTGGTGCATATAGACGGCAGACAAATTAAAGGTACAAGCACCATATGTTAAGGAAACATAAAGTTCTCACAGAATTTTCTCAATTACTGACAGACTTCAAGCTTAGTGACCTTTATTTATTAACCAATCTTGAGCGTCGGCCACCAAAATCTAAAAATAATCATCTGTGTAAGCAATTCCTCAAAGTGTTCCTGACATCCTGCATTCGGTTGAAACAGCAGGTATGAGATCACTGTGACATCGAGCTTTGGCCTTGGCACTTAATTTAATCCTGCATCTGAATTACGAAGTGGATTCTTTCCCCAACTCAGTCAATTTTAGTCCATCTGAAGTTGATGAGTTTGTTGATAATACAGCAGACTCTCTGCCAAAAACATTAGATCTAATCGCTCCACTAAAAAATAAGATTATAATACAAGGGAAGCAAGCTCCCTGGTTTAATTCTCATACTCGCCAATTAAAGCAGCATACCCAAAAACTTGAGAGAAAGTGGCATTCTACTAAACTATAAGAACACCATTCGGCCTGGCAGGACAGTCTAAATAAATATAGGAATGCACCTCGTTCTGCTAGAGCAGCTTATTATTCATCATCAATATAGGATAATAAGAACAACCAGAGTTTTCTTTTCAGTATTGTAGCCAGACTGACAAAGTGCGTATGAGGCTAGTAATCCTGCAATCCTCCATAGCAATGATTTTATGAACTTCGTCAATAATATTTTGCTCATCAGAGATAAAATTAATGATATCCTGTCCTCCACAAATTCTAGTCCACCTTTAAATCCTTCAGACCCAGAAACTACAGAGTTTACTACTGAACCATTGGTTTTATGAATTGCTTGTCTCCCATAGAGATCCGTCAGCTAATTTCAGTAGTCTCTTCATCTAAGGGTGCTGTCACACAGCATACTTGAGTCCGCACCATACTTGGATAGGTTCACACCTTTCCCGCAGATGTTACGTTCACAAGCATGTACTGCGGCCTGTGCCCGAGTATGAATGGGTGTTAGAGGGCCGAAACAGTAGGTGGCAGTGTGGAAGGAATTCTGTCGTTATCCAACAAGAAGTCAGAAGAAGACAAACCCTTTCGTCATCAACTGAGTGACTGTTCTGTTCACAGGCAATACTTTTCTATCTGTTAGCGTGTTTGAGGCAAAGAGAAGAAGAGTGACCTTCGTTATCCCTGATATATCAGAGTGGTTCAGTCGATAAGGTGAGTTGTGCCGTGTGGATCCAAGGCTTTTTTAGGAGGCAACAGGAGCACCGTCTATGGTCTCGTGGTTATTAACTCACTTCCATTGTCGGAATGGGGATTAGGTCACTTCCAGTCTTGGGCATGAATCGCATTCACATGGCAATGTACTGTACTGGAGTCCAGGCAGTCCGTACCCAGAACTACCTTCTAAACTGGTCTTGGGTATGGTACTTGAGCACGGAACAGTTGCATTTACATGGACAAAATTAAGTGGACTTTGGGGTCAAGCGTACTCAGATATCAACTTGAGTATGCTGAGTGAAAACGCCCTTAGACCCAGTTCCAACAAAGCTCATTAAAGCTGCTTTACCTTTACTTAGCAGCCACCTCCTTGATATGATTAATCTGTCATTATCAATAGGGTATGTACCACGGTCCTTTAAAGTAACTGTAATCAAACCTCTTCTTAAAAGCCTTGCCTTGACCCTGCAATTTTAACTAACTATCGACCCATATCAAACCTTCCATTCTTTTCTAAAATTCTGGAGAAAATAAGTCGCTAATCAGTTATGTGACTTCCTTCAAACCAGGCCCGGACTGGCTAATCGGGAGGACCGGGACAATTCCCGGTGGGCCGGTATAATATTTGGGCCGCAAGGGCCGGAGTTCACTTTAAATATGTATTTAATATTTTATTTATTTATTTATTTTTTGGGGGCTGGTGTTCAGTCATAGCACTGAGTTGATCACATAATCTGCAGCCGCTGTTCCTGGGCCACACCCCCTCTGCTAGCAAACTGTTTGTTTTCTTCCTGTTTTTTTTGCGGACACACCGTGACCTGGCGTATATGTCCTTGGTTAGTAGCTCTGTTACTGTAGCTGTGGAGCATATACCATCTGTGCTCTGCAGGCTGTGGATGGTCAGCTGTGTTTGCTGTATGAAACATGGATAATAGAAAGAGCAAAGGTGGTGTAGAGAAGACAAGAATTAAAAAGAGGAAAGCTCTGGAAGCAAACGCAGCCAAATGTGACAAAATCGGCAACTTTTCACAAAAACAACCTCCCGTTTGGAAACTAATAAGGACGACGAACCGGGTAAACCACCTTTCAAGCTAGTTAATTATCGAGTCAATGAATTGTGTGGCATTGTGGCGTGTAACATAACGTAATGTCATTTAAATAATAGTATGATACGACGCCCCATAACTGGGAAACTTTGTCTTGTAGCTCCTCAGAGTCAGAAAGAACATCCAGCAGCAGACACCAGCCATGAGCCCACAAGTCCAGAGTGGGCAGGTAGGACTGCTCAGAGAGGGAAGATTTTTAATAAATAGGCTCCATTGAAGAGTATGGTGTAGGCCTGTTCAGTATGAAAGGTGCTCTGAGATGCTCCAGGATTCAGCACTACATGAATGAAACTGACACCAAGGCTTTGCAAAATAGAAGATTTGTGCTGAGAATTATGATCATTTTTAAACTGTGCTTTAGTGTCAGAAGCAGAGCCAGGAGCAAGTAGTGATGAGGGGATTGTTCCTGTGAGGATGGAAGGAAAACGTGAGCTGTTGGAACAGACTGTGTGAACAAGCATTAATTCTCCTAAAACCACTTTCTAGACCCAAATGATAGTCCTAACCTATTTTATTTTTTATTATTAAAAGTGAGACAGTAAATACACAAAGCCTACAACTGAAAGGCAATAGCATAAAGTAATATCAAATAAGCCTGCATATTTTGCCAATGTAAATATCTTAATTAGTTCAGCAAGTCAAAATGTCTGTAGATATTATTTTTTATTGTGATACAGGTGCAGGCGAGTCTAGGGAAACTGGAGGAAGTGTGAAAGGGAGAGCAGAGTCTACTGATGACAGAGGAGCAGCTCAGCAGCACAACCCTGAACCACTAGTCAGAAATGAGACAGATGAAGATGAGTCTGTTGTTAGCTTTGATTGCTTTGCTCGCCCTCAGTCACAGGATACACATATTTTTTTCTTATCATCCTCATCAAACCCCTAATATCACTATACCAAAAGTTTTCAATAGCATCGATGGAACAAACTGCAAGTAAGTTGTGATGGAAATCTTTTGTTGCAGAGGATACAAAAATAATAGTTATTAGAAAGTGCAGCAAGCTTTATTTATTTATTTTTTTTATTTTAAATATTTTTATACTTTCATTTCATTTCAAACATTTTAAGGTTTGAAAATGTTAACACTTATAAGAACAAAAATATAGATTCTGTTATTGTTGTGTTGTGAGGAATAATAATGTTGGGGATGTCGATGTGCACTCACTTTTGAAATAAATCCACATTGTGAAGCAACCTTTACTTGCGCTGAATTGGAAATATTTTAGAAAATACACTGAATTAGAAGGCTTTGTAGAACAGTGTGTAGACCTAACATGTAAGGTTATAATTGTATGATTTTAATAATAATCGGTCGTGATCTAAAGTGGGCCGGTCTGAGGTATGAAACTCCAGGGCTGAAAATGAGTCTCAGTCCGGCCCTGCTTCAAACCCACTATCTATTTGAGAATTTCAAATCAGGTTTTAGGGAACATCATAGCACAGAAACCACACTGGTCAAAGTTACCAATGACCTTCTAACTGCTACAGATAAGGGTATTGTTTCTATACTGGTTTTATTAGATCTTAGTGTGGCTTTCGACACTGTCGACCATCACATCCTTCCGCAATGATTGGAACAATCAATTCGCATTAATGGATCGGCATTAATGTGGTTTAAATCCTATCTAACAGATCATTTTCAGTTTGTTAATGTTAATAATGAATCTCCTCAGTGCACTACAGTTAGTAATGGAGTTCCTCAAGGCTCGGTTCTTGGACCAATAATGTTTATCTTATACATGCTTCCTTTAGGTAACTTAATAAGGAAACCCTGTCAACTTTAATTGTTATGCTGATTATATTTATCTATTAAACCTGATGAAGCCAATCAGCTAACTAAACTATAGGAGTGTGTAGCATACTCAATGCTATGAGGATGTCAGATTAGGGCTGATATACACTTAGAGATTAATACATAGAATTTTAGGATTTTGGACCAGAAGGAACGGCTGCTTTACAGGAGGTGTAAGTTGAATGAGACTCAGACAAAGGCTGACAAAGACTTTATAAATGCTGGCTTGTATTTTAAGAAAAAGTTATAAAAAAATAAATCAATAAAAAAAAATAAATTTTAAATAAAACTTCTCTCTCTTTTGGTACCAACAGTTCTCAGTAACAACCGTTTTCACAATCACAGTGGTTACAGTTCTCTTACCTGGGTACACCCGGTCTAAATCTAAACATACACAAGGCTACTAATTACTGAAATCACAGTTCACATGTAAATTCAATAAACATTTCATGGATTGTAGGAAATCATTCACTTTCCACACAAAACCATATTCTTAAGGGAACTGCTTCCAAAGAGAAACAAAACCCACACCAAATCCACTTCCTGTGTGTTTGAACATGTATATGTAGAAAGTCCGATGAGTCCAGCTGAATGTCAAAAAGTTCCGTTGAATGTCGAAAAGTTACAGGGGAATGTGTGTGTGTTGGGAAGAGGCAGTTGGTGTAAGATGATGCAGAAGAGTTTTTGTTGCAGTGGGCCTACCACACAGCACCGTGCAGTAGCAGGATCAGAGATCGTCTACTACAGGGGTGGCCAACCCTGGTCCTAGAGAGTCACTATCCTGCATGCTTTAGATGTTTCCCTCTTCCAGCACACCTGACGGTCGTTATCAGGCTTCTGCAGAGCTTGATGACAGGCTTTTCATTTGAATCAGGTGTGTTGGAAGAGGGATACATCTAAAACATGCAGGATAGTGGCTCTCCAGGACCAGGGTTGGCCACCCCTGGTCTACTGGGTTTGGCTCGTCATCAACTGTCGAATGATCCAACGAAGTAACCATGGAGGTTCAAAGATGTGTGTGTATATATATATATATATATATATATATATATATATATAATATATATATATATATATATATATATATATATACACTGTAATAAATTTTACCGTTAAATAACAGTAAAATAAAAATAACAGTTATAAAACACTTACTGCTATAAAAATAACAGTAAGTGTTGTTGTTGTCTGTGTTGTATAATGTTGCTGTCTTTTTCTTGTAATGTTATGTTATCCTTTTCTTGTATGTTATGTAATGTCTTTTTCTTGTAATGTTTCAGTCAGTGAAGACGAATTTCCCCACGGGGACCAATAAATTAAATCTAATCTAATCTAAAATACTAGCAGCTAGAGTTGCCAGCATGCTACTGTTATTCTACAGTATCTTTACTGTAATCTACAACTACAGTTTCTTACTGTAAAAAGTATTACGGTACTGGGCAGTATATAATGTTCCTTTTACAGTAAAATACTGTTAGCCACACTTGCTGCATTTTACAGTAACTACCGTATTCCAAGAAACAATATATTACTGTAAAACGTATTTAATGTAATAATTACAGTATAACGCAGCAAAAAGCTAGGATTTTAACATTTCACATTACATTTTAAAATACAAAATCATGAACATTGCTAGAAAAAGCTCAAACTAGAGATGACCTTATAACACTGAGCTTTTATTAAATTCACTGCAACAGCAGCAAGCATTGTGATGAAGCTTGGTTGGAGGCCTTCACAGACAACATGGCTTTCAATGCTCATCATCCAACTTCCAGATGTGACTTCATCACCTGCAACTGATGGAGACAAGAATGAGGTTATGTCCCAAAACAGGATCAGATATATTGTTTACCAAGAACCTATGTAGTCACTGTAAGGTATGAAAATTGGTTACGATGAACCCAAAATTCTGAGTGATACATTTATTCTATACTTTTTTGGTACTTTATTTAAATTTGGTATCATAAGTTATACTGCTACCACTTACGGCTATTCTTGTCTTACACTGTCATGGAAGGGCAACAGCAATTATTTTATTACACAGATATAGACAGACAGCTAATAGACAGACTGAATGACAGACAGACAGACAGACAGACAGACAGACTGACACACATACACACATAAACACATACATACAGACACTTCCCAGCAGTATTAGTCTGGGACTGGCCGGAGGGTCAGGATGAGCTCAGTATCAGCTGCAGTGGAAGACATTTGGACAATGGTATATCAGTTATGAATGACACTGTGTTTATAGAGCTATAAATCATATAGACATTCAATAATGTTACATCCTATACAAACTGCCCAACAAAGAGGGAAAAATTAGCCTTAGTCACTTACTGTTATTAAAACAATGGTTAATTAAATCAGTTAATATGGATGTCCAAGTTAGTAAATTCCACTTTACAGATTTAATGTCTTAGAAATGTAACCCTGGGGCAGCGAAAACCACATAAATTGACACGCTGTTTAGTTTAACTGTGTCCACTTCGCAGCTAGCTAGTATGCTTCAACTTAAATTAGCTGCATGTTTGCTACATAAGGCTAACACCTCCAAATATGAAGCAGTATTACACCGCCTGTTACACCACGCAAGTTGCATCCGGTGTGAAGGCAGTTTATGGAGGTAACTTAATGTTTAATGAACCCAAAATGCCACAGCATGGTGACGATTCCACTGATAAAATCACATTTACCTGATAAATGACCAACTGGAGCAGGATGGAGCGATGGCAGTGTAGGTACAGAAGGATGAAAGCATCAGTTGGCCTCTGTTCCACTGCTGGATGGTCCGGGGGAAAATAGTTGTTTTTTCTGTATTTATTTTTTCCTTCTGTTTTGTAAAAGAACCACTAACCTTTGATGCAGCCAGTCTATAGTTAACATTCGTTAGATTGAATCTTTTTCTAAATGAGCTGGTGGGACTTGATGCCAGATGACTTTGTTCAGACCAGTTCTGGGAAGACAGCAGTGGAGGAACTGAAGAAAATACTGTAGAATACTGTCAAATTTTACAGTAGCTTACTGTTTTAAATTTCCTCCTTAAAGACCTCATTATTTACAGCTTTATACTGTATTTACAAATAACAGCATAATACCGTACAAAATTTACCGGTTTATTTACAGTAATTTGTTACAGTGTGTGTGTACATATATAAATATATATATATATATATATATATATATATATATATATGTATATAAACAACCTGCATAGCGGACAAAGCGGAGGCACAAAATCGCGCTGCTTCAAAGCCTTGGATTTCTTCAACTTCCCGCGGGTCACGGTGAAGTTTTAACTTCAAAATGGGGGAAAATCCAGCAAAGCGCTTGATAAGACTCTAAAAAAGGAGTTGTCTCACTGCCGACGCCAATCTTACAGGTCGTGCTGACTGGTAGATTTCACCTTATTTTTCCTTTTCTCTCCTTTTATTTCTCGCTCTTTTCTCCTTCTTAGTCCGTACTGCTGAGTTTAAGAGCTCCCAGTGAAAGGAGGAGGAACTGACAATAATGGAAGGTTCCAGAGAAAAGGGTCGAAACAGTGCGCCGATTTACAACAGCTCATAGGTCAGGAGCTGTGTGTCAATCAATTTCCGAGGAAGTTAAGTCTTTGGCTACTGAACAATATCCGTTTACTAATAACAGGAAAATATAACTATCAGAAACATAACTTAATGACAATTTAGTGCATTAGTTCTTATCATATTATATTATATCATATCGCATGATGTGGGTTACAAGTGCATTAAAGATATTAAATAGTGGATGACCAACAACTTTCTGGGCCGGATCTACTAAAGGTTAGGTATTAAAACGTGTGCAAACTCATTGCACTCACAAAAAAATGTACAAACTGATTTACAAAGTGTGCACTGCGGGTTGCGTCTTTCAAAAGGTACAAAATAGCGCATCTGCATCCAGTTGGTACATTTGCCACAATGAATATGCAAAATGGGGCATTTACACACAATTGTGCGTGTGATGGGAGGAGAAAATGTAAATATATTAATTTAGGACAGACAAAGTAATTTATCAAACCCGAAAGCAATTTTGCTCACAGAAACTGCATCTATATTTAACACAACTCAAAAGGAGGTGCAAACGGTTTGGATGCGTAATTGTGCACACATGGCTGTGGTTAGGAGACATCGAAATGATGAAACGAGATGCAGAGAACACATTTTTCACCCTTGTGTGAACATTTTTGGAGTGACAGAAAAAAAAAAAAATTGACACATATGTGCCCCCGTACACACACACACACACACACACACACACACACCTTATGGGACACTTTTCCACTCCAGATGACTGTGATTAAAAATATGCACCGACATTAGGCTACAGTGTGACAAAATTATGTGCACCTGACAGTCAGTCTAACCCCCCCCACCTTTAAAATGAAAAATACATGAAAGAATGAGTCATGCCATACCTACTATGACAAAATTCCTCCAACTTTATGTAACCCCATTAAAACATCATAAATAAACACATTGTGATATAAATACCATTGAAATCATTTAAATATGGTTTAGTTTAAATAAGATTTAAAAATGTTTAAAAAGCTTGTTTAAAAAAAGCTTTGTTTAAAGTGTAGTGTTTAATTAATAATACAGCGCTATTAGTTCATTAAGAGTAAGAGGTTTGTATTGTTTTTATTTATTTGTGTAAGAAGCCATATGTTACTGGAATATGCTGTCAGAACTAGTATTTATGTGGTTCATTTTAACATTCTGCAGAGTAACGTAGCAGGTGTTTCCGCACAGACAGTTAAGAGTATGGACCGATCAATGGAGGAAACGGGTGAACGCTGAAGTGATGCAGAGATTATCTGAATTGTTTTATAAGTTTGCAGAGCACTAACTACTGTGTAGAGTGTATCCTGTGATTGTAAGCACGACAGCCAGTGTCGGGAGTGAAAGCTGCACCTGGGAGATAATGGCTGAATATCTACGAGGAGTTCAGAGACTGTTTGAGACTGTGCTAACGCAATCGCTAACGCTAACGCTAAAGCTAACGGAAAAGCTAACAGAGTCTGCAGTCAGCACATGAACAGTGATGGGATTTCCTGATAAGATTTAACTTCACCAGTTAAACTGTGGATGTAAAAGTCTGTTGTTCTCACCAAGAAGACACAAGAGGACGATTGAGTTGAAGCTTAAAGCTGCAGTAAGTAGGATTGTGGCCAAAACTGGTACTGCAATCACATTCAAAATACTGTAGAACGTGGTATCCTCTCCTCCTCCCCCCAGGCTAGGGGTTGCCAGATCCCGCATAAGCATCTACTACTAGTGTTTCCACTAATCCTTGCCACCACACCATAAATTTCATACAAAAAAATTATCACCAGACTTATTCTACATAAGTCTAATATATAACAGGCCAGGACAAACGTCCTGCACACTCAAATGAAAGTTTGCGAAGATTCAGGAGATAGAGAAAAGGGAAATGAGCATTAGGTTTCACTTTTACTACAAGCCGCACGATCGCTCTAACCCACCACCACCACCACCACTGAACCACGGACGCTGAACTGCCGACCCCCCCAACCACCCACCACCACCGAACCACGGACACCGGACTACCGAACCCCCCTCCCCCCCGACCGAACCACGGACGCCGAACTACCGAACCCCCCCACCCCCCCACCAAACCACGGACACCGGACTACCGACCCCCCTCACCACTGAACCACGGACGCCGAGCTACCGAGCCACCCCCACAACCGAACCATGGACCGAACACACACACACACGCCCCGTTCGGATTACACACCACTAAATGAACAGGTCACTTCCACAGAAAACACTGAACTACAAGGAGCTACCATGGCAAGAGACAAGTCCTACACCGGTACCCGGTCTGTTCACCAGTCCCGGACTGGCAGTCTCCTCACCGGGGCCAGGAGAAGAGACTGCTGCCCAGCCCCGGGAGAAGGGACCGGGTGAAGAGGCCGCGACCCCGGCTCTCAGTGGCTCTTACCGGTGGTCAGACTAAGGCAGGGCCGGCGTCGGTCTTCAAATCCTTCTGCTCTTTCAGCCGTCTCCATGGTTCTAAATCATCTCCTATACATCTCCTTGTTTTATTTTTCACTTTGTCGCGATGTATTTGGGAATAATAAGAGTCCTTTTAGGTTTAATAACGTCAGACATTTGTGATCAGAAATGTTCCAGCTGCAGCCCACTGGGAACTGGCAACCTGGATGCTGAAAGGCTTCTGACTCTGTGACTGGCAGACAGGTGATGGGCAGAGCATCAGACCAAAACACACAATGACAACATAAACATCATTTCGGGGCTGACACTGAGCTTTTCAAATGCAAATATTCTGGCTGGACTACTACTGTCAGTGAGATCAGTATTTGAAATGAACATGATTCCTTGATGTCTGGTGACAGTCAAGGCAATTTTACAATTACTTACAACATAATTCCTACATACTGCAGCTTTAAAAGAAGACTGCTGATAATATGGAGATGAAAACAGTTCGTGATAGAAAAGCATGTGTGTGTGATTAAGAGAGAGCGCGTAAAAAAGTCAGTTCACTTGTTTTAGGGAAGCACACTAAGGAGGAGTCTGATGAGCTTTTACCATAACAT
This sequence comes from Sphaeramia orbicularis, assembly GCF_902148855.1. Taxonomy (NCBI): domain Eukaryota; kingdom Metazoa; phylum Chordata; class Actinopteri; order Kurtiformes; family Apogonidae; genus Sphaeramia; species Sphaeramia orbicularis. Next base: position 7,595,838 of record NC_043979.1, read on the forward strand.
TAGTTCATCAATCTGACTCTAAACGCTCTGCAGACTATGTATTAGTAATGGGGAAAAATGTATGTAGAACACAGTCTCATCCCAAGTCAGTCCCAGTCTGTGTGTGTGGACAGCTTCCGCATCAACCAATCAGAGGGCGCGGGGTGGATAGTGCAGGAGACAGTAGGCAGGAGAGAGAGAGGCGCGGCTGCATCTGAGCCTAAATAACCCAGTTTTAAATTGATTTCTTAATATCGGCCTGTCGGATTAAAAAAAGGCCGATACCGATATACGTTAAATTTCCAAATATCGGTGCCGATAATCGGCCCGGCCGATAATCGGTCGACCTCTAATCACAACTATATGGATGTAATAAAAGCATGGATTAATTTTTCTGTATCATTCTGCTAAAATACGCCTGATTTTAGCAATATTACACGGATGAAAAAAGGCAGTTGTAGATATCTGTTTTATGTGTGAGTTAAATGATAGATCCTGATCAAAAATAATGCCTAGATTCCTCACGGTGGTTTTGGGCTCCAGGGTAACACCATCCATGGCCACTACTTCTGTAGACACTGCATTCCTAACAGTTTTTAGGCAGAGCACAATAACTTCATTTTGGTTCGAGTTTAACAACAGAGGGCTGGATCTACTAAGATCCCATTTTTCATGTACTAATTTGCATGCTGTAATGGCTAAATTACTTATATCCATATATATCCATATATATATATATGCATGTATTTTGTATATCATATGGGCTTCTAACTCTGTTTCAGATATTTTGACCTCTTCTGTGTTGTGTCCAGAGTAGAAGGCCAGGCCGACACCTGAGGAGGATTGAAATGATTTCTCACAGGGGTCTTATCTCTAAGTTCCTGGCACTAACCAAAACACTTTCAACACATCATAATTTTCTCATGGGAGACAGAAGACTACATTGTGATTTGTATTTTTGGGTTCAGACTGTCTCAGCCTTTTGTCTGAGAGGTATCTCTTTCTTGGAGCTCCAAATAAAGTGATTTCTTTTGACACTGAACGCTTGAACTGACCCTTCTTTATTGAAGACGAATTAGTAGAGTATTATTTTTCCATAACAGCGCGCAATCTAGAATTTTGCGTGTGGGGCTTAACTGCAGTTTGCGGATGATTTACTACGATTTCTTGCAAATTACAACAGGTGCAAAGTCTTGGAGACCACCCTATTTAAATGAGGATTTTGCATGCGCTACTGGAGATAGTACGCTGGAAAAACTGTGCTGGGATATGCCAGCACTAATGGGAACAGTGCACTGAAATGATCCAGATGCACGGAAATAGGGTGTTTCAAGAATACTTGCAATTTTGGAAAAACTCCTTGTAACCATGGTGAATCTCATAAATGTACAGTAATAGACATGTTCTGAACTGTTTACCTGGTGTGTTGGACATTGTCTACAATGTGCACGCCTGAAAATTCGGTCAGTAATCCCTACATTTCCCTCTTCAACTCCATTTGTACATAACCCGTTTTTGCCTGTTTTGTGTCAACCAAAGGGTAATTACAATTTTCAACCCTTTGCCCTGTTTAAAAAGCCAAACAATTGCTTACATATTGAATGATTTTGAATACTCTATGATATTACCTCAGTGATAGAACAATTTAGGTCTACATTTTATGGATCTTAACATCATGACAGCAGTTTTTCAAAAACCTGTTTTCGTAACCGCTGCTCAGGTTTTTGACCCTCTAAATCTTTTGTCCCTCAGATGATAAGAAATAGAGGCTTTTATGGGTTTTTATGTCAATTTCCTTCAATACTCATCTTTTATCGAGAATAACTAGTTCAGCCATCAAGTAACCAACTTGTTTGTGATTGGTGTGCCTCTGTTGAGGACGTTCTCACCTGTCCTTTACATAACCAAAATTTTCACTTAATTTCAAAGTGATATCTTGAAATAAAAACAGAGAGGCAAGGCCAAAAATACATCAGTTACAGTCCTTTACCACAGAGGAAGGTAAACAACCAAATGTGAAACTTGTCATCTTAGAAATAGGCCAGTAGTAAGTGTTGAAACATTGCACATAAGGAATGTCCCGTATATAACCACTTCAGTGTGGAACATGCCTTTTCCATCCAAGCAGGGTTTGATATTGACTTCATAGTTCACGCCAAATACTCTTCCTACTGATGAAGAGTTACCAAAATATCACTGTAAAGAAGGAATTTAGGAAGCCCATGCTGGAAATACCTTTCTGCACATCTCCAAAATCTGACAGTGCACATACCTACATACATATATATATATTTTTAATTTAATTTAATTCTTTTTTTTTTTTTTTTTTAAAGTGAACTCTGGCCCTCGCGGCCTAAATATTATACCGGCCCACCGGGAATTGTCCTGGTCCTCCCGATTAGCCAGTCTGGGCCTGACATTTGGGAAGCCTTAAGTTGATTTCATTATTAAATTTTATATTTTACCATGCAATAGCAGGGACCCTGTCATTCAAAACTATGTTGCTACATTATTAATGATTAATATGACAAAAGCTACATAAAAAAAGTGTAATAGTTGCTATGAGTGCAATTAAACTCCTGACAGAACACAGCCTTTAGGGCTTTAATGAGCCCACACAGGATTTAAAATGTTCCACCATGTTCAGATCACTTCTGAATTTTACTCTCTCATCTTCACTTTAATTTTCAGATCACAGGACTAGAAAGCTCACAGCAACATTAGTAGTTGTGAGTTGTAGAGTTCTTCATTTGACTTTAACGCAAACACACACTATTACATTACATACCAACACAGTCTCATCCCAAATAGTCAGACATCGACGCATATGGTCAGAGCCCCATAGTGGCACTATTTGACGCACTATTTGACTGCAATGTTTTATTTATTTTACATTAGTTTTGCCAGCTTTGGGGGACTGCTTTAAGTGTGTGCGTATGTGGGCCCACTAATTACTATTGAATGTAATCCTGAAGAATTAATATTCCTGCGTTTTGCCTAATTCTGTTAGAAAAAGGGTATTTTCTGGTACTCATGCCATAGAGTTAATGTATAATTTTGCATTTTCCTGAAAGAAGAGAGGAATTTCAATTTAAGGATTTAAAGAGAGCATTTCTATGTTTTATTTGTATTGTATGTTGCACTAATCATTTGTACTAAATCCTCCACTAAATAATTGAGAATGATTTTTCTAAATCCTGTAGTTTGTGTGAATTTATTACTCTATTTTCTATTATATGGAGGGTACATTTGGTTAAAATCTTTAAAAGGTAAAAAAAAAAAAAAAGGTTGATTTCATAATATTTTGGATTTAAAATGCTGATGTGTGTTTTTATTTAAAGGGATCAAAGATAATATTAAAACTGAGTTAATCAGGGTTTAAATAAATTGGATATTAAAAGAACCCAACAGCTCTCCCTCATTGACAAGATTACTGACGGGAGCACTACATTTACATTTGGGGTGTTTCAAGAATACTCGCAACTTTTGTCAACCAGAGGGCCAAAATTTTTACCATAGTGAAATTGCTCAAAACTCAGCTGATCCCTAAGAGAGGAACCTAAGGAAGAAAAAACTGAAAACCGTTTTCAAATACTATGCTTTATTATGAAATAACAGCAATTAGAAAACCATGACAACACTGTGGTTATGTACGGGACACACACAACAAAAATAAGGTGAATGATGATAAAAATGTAATTCTCATCAAAAAAATGGGCTCCAGTTGACAGGTTTGCCCAAGCGTAAGTCAGCTGAGGTACATTAAATCAATCTGAATGGATTTTAGTGTGCGATTTTGAACCTGGTGCATTCTTAACATCCAATAGGATTTTCAGGATATGGTTCCATTAGTCCTCATTTCCCCAAATCACCAGGTAATGCCACCAAACAGCTCCTTTACAATGAGTAGACATGTAACACTGTCAAACTAAGGGCATGAATCACTGGTCTTCTATCAAGGCTGAGAATGTTCAAAAATTCAGTGTACAGTAGGGGTTATGTCAGTGGCAATTTCTCATAGACTGCAAGGGAAGCCCGACTTCCCCTAAAATTACGAAAATTAAATGGTTAAATATGTATGATTGTGTTGACATTTCATTGACTACAAATGTGTTAGAACACGTTCATCTCACAGATGAGTTCGTTCAGAATCAGCTTTATCACAAACCAACGGACGCGATGCTTTTCACTTCTCATACATTCCCGTTGCGCTGTTTTCCCATACGATCTCTGCTCAGTGCATTTGCCCATAGACACCAGGCGTCTATGGGCTTCAATGGGACCGAGTGGAACAGTTTTTTTCATTGCCTCAAAACTGGACGGTAATTGGATAAATGGCATGATGTTGTCCCGCCCCCGGACGCCGGGTGTCTCTGGGGGTGAATGGAGCTGTGGGCGGAGCTCGGCCAGGCTGGACGCCAGAATCCCACATGCTGATTGGAGGATCAGTCGAAAGGCTGAATCCCGTTTGATTGACAGCTATTTTCAGATCTACTCCTTCACTGACACAGTTCAGTTTAATACCGTCGTGCATTCTGCTGTGAAATGGAGAGAGAAACCACTACAAAATTACTCGTTCATTTCTTGCACTGTAAATAAAACACACTCATTGGACTTCCTTGTTTCAATTTAACATGATTTCAACGTTTTCTTCTTTCAGTTACATAATTTTATCATTTCTTGTTCGAGTTTAATATCATTTTGTAGACAGTTAAATCAATCATACTGTTGGCTAGGTCGGAGTGAAAGGAGCTTCTCTTGTTTAAAAAGGCTGAAGTCTTACACTTGCAACCAGGGCCGGACTGAGACTCATTTTCAGCCCTGGAGTTTCATACCTCAGACCGGCCCACTTTAGATCACGACCAATTATTATTAAAATCATGCAATTATAACCTGACATGTTAGGTCTACACACTGTTCTACAAAGCCTTCTAATTCAGTGTATTTTCTAAAATATTTCCAATTCAGCGCAAGTAAAGGTTGCTTCACAATGTGGATTTATTTCAAAAGTGAGTGCACATCGACATCTCCAACATTATTATTCCTCACAACACAACAATAACAGAATCTATATTTTTGTTCTTATAAGTCTTAACATTTTTCAAACCTTTAAAATGTTTGAAATGAAATGAAAGTATAAAAATATTAAAAATTAAAAAAAATAAATAAATAAATAAAGCTTGCTGCACTTTCTAATAACTATTATTTTTGTATCCTCTGCAACAAAAGATTTCCATCACAACTTACTTGCGGTTTGTTCCATCGATGCTATTGAAAACTTTTGGTATAGTGATATTAGGGGTTTGATGAGGATGATAAGAAAAAAATATGTGTATCCTGTGACTGAGGGCGAGCAAAGCAATCAAAGCTAACAACAGACTCATCTTCATCTGTGTCATTTCTGACTAGTGGTTCAGGGTTGTGCTGCTGAGCTGCTCCTCTGTCATCAGTAGACTCTGCTCTCCCTTTCACACTTCCTCCAGTTTCCCTAGACTCGCCTGCACCTGTATCACAATAAAAAATAATATCTACAGACATTTTGACTTACTGAACTAATTAAGATATTTACATTGGCAAAATATGCAGGCTTATTTGATATTACTTTATGCTATTGCCTTTCAGTTGTGGGCTTTGTGTATTTACTGTCTCACTTTTAATAATAAAAAATAAAATAGGTCAGGACTATCATTTGGGTCTAGAAAGTGGTTTTAGGAGAACTAATGCTTGTTCACACAGTCTGTTCCAACAGCTCACCTTTTCCTTCCATCCTGACAGGAACAATCCCCTCATCACTACTTGCTCCTGGCTCTGCTTCTGACACTAAAGCACAGTTTAAAAATGGTCATAATTCTCAGCACAAATCTTCTATTTTGCAAAGCCTTGGTGTCAGTTTCATTCATGTAGTGCTGAATCCTGGAGCATCTCAGAGCACCTTTCATACTGAACAGGCCTACACCATACTCTTCATTGGAGCCTATTTATTAATAATCTTCCCTCTCTGAGCAGTCCTACCTGCCCACTCTGGACTTGTGGGCTCATGGCTGGTGTCTGCTGCTGGATGTTCTTTCTGACTCTGAGGAGCTACAAGACAAAGTTTCCCAGTTATGGGGCGTCGTATCATACTATTATTTAAATGACATAACGTTATGTTACACGCCACAATGCCACCAATTCATTGACTCGATAATTAACTAACTTGAAAGGTGGTTTACCCGGTTCGTCGTCCTTATTAGGTTCCAAACGGGAGGTCGTTTTTGTGAAAAAGTTGCCGATTTTGTCACATTTGGCTGCACTTGCTTCCAGAGCTTTCCTCTTTTTAATTCTTGTCTTCTCTACACCACCTTTGCTCTTTCTATTATCCATGTTTCAAACAGCAAACACAGCTGACCATCCACAGCCTGCCGAGCACAGATGGTATATGCTCCACAGCTACAGTACAGAGCTACTAACCGTATGCAAGGACATGTTACGCTAGGTCACGGTGTGTCCGCAAAAAAAACAGGAAGAAAACAAACAGTTTGCTAGCAGAGGGGGTGTGGCCCAGGAACAGCGGCTGCAGATTACGTGATCAACTCAGTGCTATGACTGAACACCGGCCCCCCCAAAATAAATAAATAAATAAATAAAATATTAAATACATATTTAAAGTGAACTCCGGCCCTCGCGGCCCAAATATTATACCGGCCCACCGGGAATTGTCCCGGTCCTCCCGATTAGCCAGTCCGGGCCTGGTTGCAACACAATGGGCCAAGGCAATCTAAGCAGCCTAGCTCTGCTGGACATTGAGAGGACACTGGTCCAGTCCCTGGAAAACACGCCTACTTGGTACGATAAGATCACTGACCATTTTCTTAAAAAGGAACGGAGGGCCAAATGTATTTTTAAATATCTTGACAATTTTTTTTTTATGTAAGCTGACAATGAGCTTCCCCTGTCTGAAGGACAAGCAGCCGCCACTGGGTTATGTACGGGACATGGAGGTTACGTACGAGACACTTGTTTATTTTGCCTCCATGATCATCATTTTGAACTTGTTACTTCCTGAAATGGGTAAAACATGATTAAACCATGCTTTGTAAATGTCATTTGCTATTGCATGGTGGAAAGGGGGTTGTATTATTTGTGTGAAACAGAAAAACATGACAAAGTGTCAACAATAACTAAAGAACAAACTTCCAAATACCTGAAATGTAGGGTTAGGTTAGGGTTATGTTCTAGTCAGAGAAAAAAAGAAGTGAAAAAAAGTTTTTTATGCATGATGCGAAATTCCCAGCAAAAAAAATCCACTTTTCAGGTACCATGGATATGAAGCTTAAAACATCACTTATATTCCACACATCCTGGGTAAAATTGGGTCTACACTAATGAGATGGGTCATGAAATGCCCATCAAGGCCATCAGTTCAAATCAGCAAATCAGAATGTCAAGATTAGCTTAAATATATTAAGGTACATAACTCACACTGGCAAAAAGTTATGTACGGGACACTCTTTTTAAAGATGGATAAGAATCACTGAATTGTTCTTTGTGCTATGATTTCTTCTTGTGAAGATTAAAGCAGTTACTAAACACTTTCTTCCAGTGAAATATAGTTGCTCTAGTATTCAAAAGTTATGAAAATTTGAAGCATGGTTATGTACGGGACATGGCCAGTTTAGGTATGTTTTTATATATATACATATATATATATATATATATATATATATATATATATATATATATATATATATATATAATTTTTATTCTTTTTTTGGGGGGGGTGTCAGTCATAGCACGGGTTTGATCACATAAAGTGCAACTGCTGCTCCTGGGCCGCCACCCCCTCTACTAGCAAGCAGACGCAGACGCACCGTGACGTAATATGTCCTTGCATACGGTTAGTAGCTCTATACTGTAGCTGTGGAGCATATACGATCTCTGCTCTGTAGACTGTCGATGGTCAGCTATGTTTGCTGTTTGAAACATGGATAATAGAAAGAGCAAGGGTGGTGTGGAGAAGGCAAGAATAAGAAAGAGGAATGCTCTTGAAGCAAACGCAGCCAAATGTGACAAAATCGGCAACTTTTTCACAAAAACGACCTCCCTGTTGGAAACAACTAATGAGGATGATGAAACGGGTAAACCACCTTTCAAGCTAGTTAATTACCGAGTCAGTAAATTGTGTGGCATTGTGGCATGTAACATAATATTATGCAATTTAAATAATAGCATGATGCGACGCCACATAACTGGAAAACTTTGTCTTGTAGCTCCTCAGAATCAGAAAGCAGATCCAGCACCAGACACCAGCCATGAGCCCACAAGTCCAGAGTGGGCAGGTAGGACTGCTCATACAGTGAATATTATTAGAATAAATAGGCTACAATGAAGAGTATGGTGTAGGCCATTTCAATATGAAAGGTGCTCTGAGATGCTAGATGATTCAGCACTACATGAATGAAACTGACACGAAGGTTTTGCAAAATAGAAGATTTGTGCTGAGAATTATGACCATTTTAAAATGTGCTTTAGTGTCGGAAGCAAGCCAGGAGCCAGCAGTGATGAGGGGGATTGCTCCTGTCAGTATGGAAGGAAAAGGTGAGCTGTTGGAACAGATTGTGTGAACAAGCAAGCATTAGTTCCTGTAAACCACTTTCTAGACCCAAAACGATAGTACTGACCTATTTAATTTTTATTATTAAAAGTGAGACAGTAAATACACAAAGCCCACAATCGAAAGGCAATAGCATAAAGTAATATCAAATAAGCCTGCATATTTTGCCGATGTAAATATCTTAATTGGTTAAGTAAGTCAAAATGTCTGTAGATATTATTTTTTATTGTGATAAAGGTGCAGGCGAGTCTAGGGAAACTGGAGGAAGTGTGAAAGGGAGAGCAGAGTCTACTGATGACAGAGGAGCAGCTCAGCAGCACAACCCTGAACCACTAGTCAGAAATGAGACAGATGAAGATGAGTCTGTTGTTAGCTTTGATTGCTTTGCTCGCCCTCAGTCACAGGATATACAGACATTTTTTCTTATCATCCTCATCAAACCCCTATACCAAAAGTTTTCAATAGCAAAGATGGAACAAACCAGGCCCGGACTGGCTAATCGGAGGACCGGGACAATTCCCGGGGGGTCCGGTATAATATTTGGGCCGCAAGGGCCGGAGTTCACTTTAAATATGTAGTTAATATTTTATTTATTTATTTATTTTTGGGGGCCGGTGTTCAGTCATAGCACTGAGTTGATCACATAATCTGCAGCCGCTGTTCCTGGGCACACCCCCTCTGCTAGCAAACTGTTTGTTTTTCTTCCTGTTTTTTTTGGCGGACACACCGTGACCTGGCGTAACATGTCCATGCATACGGTTAGTAGCTCTGTACTGTAGCGGTGGAGCATATACCATCTGTGCTCTGCAGGCTGTGGATGGTCAGCTGTGTTTTGCTGTTTGAAACATGGATAATAGAAAGAGCAAAGGTGGTGTAGAGAAGACAAGAATTAAAAAGAGGAAGCTCTGGAAGCAAGCGCTGCCAAATGTGACAAAATCCGGCAACTTTTTTCACAAAAACGACCTCCCGTTGGAACTAATAAGGACGACGAACCGGGTAAACCACCTTTCAAGCTAGTTAATTATCGAGTCAATGATTGTGTGGCATTGTGGCGTGTAACATAAACGTTATGTCCATTTAAATAATAGTATGATACGACGCCCCATAACTGGGAAACTTTGTCTTGTAGCTCCTCAGAGTCAGAAAGAACATCCAGAAGCAGATACCAGCCTATGAGCACCACAAGTCCAGAGTGGGCAGGTAGGACTGCTCAGAGAGGGAAGATTAGTAATAAATAGCTCCATTGAAGAGTATGGTGTAGGCCTGTTCATTATGAAAGGTGCTCTGAGATGCTCCAGATTCAGCACTACATGAAGTGAAACTGACACCAAGGCTTTGCAATAGAAGATTTGTGCTGAGATTATGACCATTTTTAAACTGTGCTTTAGTGTCAGAAGCAGAGCCAGGAGCAAGTAGTGATGAGTGGATTGTTCCTGTCAGGATGGAAGGAAAAGGTGAGCTGTTGGAACAGACTGTGTGAAACTAAGCATTAGTTCTCCTAAAACCACTTTCTAGACCCAAATGATAGTCCTGACCTATTTATTTTTTATTATTAAAGTGAGACAGTAAATACACAAGCCACAACTGAAAGGCATAGATAAAGTATATCAAATAGCCTGCATATTTTGCCATGTAATATCTTAATTAGTTCAGTAAGTCAAAATATTCTGTAGATATTATTTTTTATTGTGATACAGTGCAGCGAGTCTAGGAAACTGGAGGAAAGTTGAAAGGGAGAGCAGAGTCTACTGATGACAGAGGAGCAGCTCAGCAGCACAACCCTGAACCACTAGTCAGAAATGAGACAGATGAAGATGAGTCTGGTTGTTAGCTTTGATTGCTTTGCTCGCCCTCAGTCACAGGATACCCATATTTTTTTCTTATCATCCTCATCAAACCCCTAATATCAATATACCAAAAGTTTTCAATAGCATCGATGGAACAAACCGCAAGTAAGTTGTGATGGAAATCTTTGTTGCAGAGGATACAAAAATAATAGTTATTAGAAAGTGCAGCAAGCTTTTATTATTTATTTATTTTTAATTTTTAATAATTTATACTTTCATTTCATTTCAAACATTTTAAAGGTTTGACAAATGTTACACGTATAAGAACAAAAATATAGATTCTGTTATTGTGTGTTGTGAGGAATAATAATGTTGAGATGTCGATGTGCACTCACTGTTGAAATAAATCCACATTGGAAGCACCTTTACTTGCGCTGAATTGGAAATATTTAGAAATCCCTGAATTAGAAGGCTTTGTAGAACAGTGTGTAGACCTTACCATGTAAGGTTATAATTGTATGATTTTAATAATAAATCGGTCGTGATCTAAAGTGGGCCGGTCTGAGGTATGAAACTCCAGGGCTGAAAATGAGTCTCAGTCTGGCCTGGAACAAACCGCAAGTAAGTTGTGATGGAAATCGTTTGTTGCAGAGGATACATAAAGGATAGAGTTATTAGAAAGGTGCAGCAAGCTTATTTTTTTTAAATTATTTTTTTATTTAACATTTTTATACATTCTTTTATTTCATTTCAAACCTTTAAAATGTTTGAAAACATGTTACAGTTATAAGAACAAAAATATAGATTTGTTGTTGTTGTGTTGTGAGGATAATAATGTTGGAGATGTCGATGTGTACTCACTGTTGAAATAAATCCCCATTGTGAAGCAACCTGTACTTGCGCTGAATTGGAAATATTTTAGAAAATACACTGAATTACAAGACTTTGCAGAACAGTGTGTAGACCTACATGTAAGGTTATAATTCCATGATTTTAATAATAATTGGTCGTGATCTAAAGTGGGCGGGGTCTGAGGTATGAAACTCCAGGCTGAAAGCGAGTCTCAGTCCGGCCCTGCCAACTGCTGTAATAAATTAAGCATGATGAGTTGAGCTATGTCAGCATGTGGCCAAGAGTTTACAAGAGTCTCCCTGTATTTTTGTTGTGATTGAACTTAAAACAAAGATAAGTCATTATAGTTACTTTAAATTTTACTACTTTATTTACTGTGGAAAATTTAAGGGGAGCTATTTATTTAAGCTTTATTCAACTTTACGAGGAGATGCTTCTGTGTCGAGGAAATCCATGCTCTTCTGAGCTATTATTTGTATTTGTTTTCTTAAATAAACATGCTTTTAGGCATTTAACAAAGTTCAGTGTTTGCATTATGTCAAAATTTTTCACGCCAATTTTTACACTTTTACTGCAAATGAATATCGGGCTTCAAATACGGTTATCGGCCTCCTCTAACTACTAATAATCGGTATCGGCCCTGAAAAACCCATATCGGTCAATCTCTAGTTGTGATATTGTTTATTATATAGTTACATAGATGGTCGGGGTTTCGATTATTTAACAGTTGCAGGAGTAGTATATCCACTGTTAATACTTGTATTTGTAGTAGTAGTAGTAACAGCTATGGACATTTGTTCTTGATATTGGTAATTATACAAGCACCAGCTGTTCTACTTTTTAACTGTTCTAGTTCAGTTTGCTGTGCATCCATGTATCTTCCATTCCCCCTCCCATATCTCTGTCTCTCTTTCTCTTCCTTTATCCTCTCTCTTTAACCCCAACTGGTCAAGGCAGTCAACCGTCCTCCAGGAGTGAGGGTCTGCTTGAGGTTTCTGCCTGTTAAAAGGAAGTTTTTCCTTGCCACTGTTACCAAGTGTTTGCTCCTGGAGGAATCGGTTGGGTTTCTGTAAATTAGTTTGAGAGTCTAGAAGGGATGGGAATCGATAAGAATTTAACGATTCCGATTCCATTATCAATTTTGCTTATCGATCTGATTCCTTATCGATTCTCTTATCGATTCTCATTGGGTGAGGGAATAAAAGTGTACAAACAGGTGTGTTTGCATTAACTGTGCATATTTCCATCTGTACACAGAAAACATAACATACAGTATGTACAAAAATAATAGCAGATGATGCCGAGTCCAATTTTGGGGGGGGTGTGTCACTTTCACTAGACAGTGAAAGTGAAACTAGAGACGCTTTACTAATTCCTCTGTTGCCACACTACCACTACGTGGAACCGGTTCGACTCTGCCTGTCTCCTGTTGTTGTGCACCTCATTTCCTTTCCCATACCTTCAGAAACTTGTATTTGAGGGGGTACGACGTTTGTTGCCCGAACTGGAACTGGGCCCGGATGACAGCCTGGTGTTCACTCTGCCGCTAGATTGACAAGTGCCGCTAAGTAGCGCATCAAACGAACATGCTGTGGACAAATGTTTGAGCAGATTGGAGGGATTCCACCCATTTGAACAAATGGAAGCTTTGACAGTGTTCCAGTGGACCTGATGTCATCTGTTCAGACCATTTGTGCCTCAATGCCATGTTGGCTACATTCTGACCAAAACAATGCAGTGTATGCGTGATGTCATCACGCATGCGCAATGAAGGCGGAATCCTTAAGAAGAATCGTTAAGCAGGCAGGCAAACGATTCCAAGGAACTGAGCTACTGGGATCCGGTTCTCAAAAAGAACCGGTTCTCGATTCCCATCCCTAGAGTCTAGTTTCAACCAGCTCTTTATGTAAAGTGTCATGAGATAACTTTTGTTATAATTTGGTGCTATATAAATACATTTGAATTTGATTGACATAGTGGACAACAGATGGTGGTTATGGAGCAGGATGGATCTGATCCCTAAAATAAATTTTACTTATTTTTAAATAAAATAATGATGGAAAAATTAAATTCCTGAGTATGTTTAGCTGTCATCATGATAATGAATTAAAATTAGAAAATTCTATGAAGTTAAATAAGTTTTGCTAAATAATAATAATTATCTTAAATAATAATACATCTATAAAGTTGAATAAGAACTCAGATTAAGCTCAATGTATTACTGAATGAAAGTGATAAATTTGTAATCAACAAAAATAAACTAAACAGACAAATAAAAAAATAAACAAAACATAACGAACTCATAAAAATATCTGCAAAAAGTATTTTAAAAATTAAGCAAAAAAAGGCAATGACACAGAATAAACATTAAACCACAATCAAGAACATGATCAAAATAAATTAAATAAAACATGGTAATGAAAGAAAATGAAAAAAATAAAACTATGTTTGATTCAGAGCCAAGCTCCTTTTCTTCATGTTATGTGTTCTCTCTTCATTTCATCTGTCCAACAAAGTCATAAAAAGCCACAAAAACAAATATTAAATCGATATAAGTGAATGAAATATGAACTAAATGAACCCTAAAACCTGAAATCACAATAAATGAAATAAGCCCGAGGTCTCAGCCTGTGACCATGCCTCTCTGAGGTGGAACGTCTTATTTTCTGTTTACATCAGGTGAGTTCAGATTCAGTCTAAATTTGTAGTAGACTTAACCATGCTGTTTGGTCTGGTTTTGTTCATCCAGGTCACAGAGGGTTCTATAGTAGTTCAGATCCACATCCATGGTGAGGACAGGGGCAAAATGTGGCTGCTTGACATGTTTAGATGTGTTTTCTGCAGATGCTGCCAAAGGCCTGTCTGTGGTTGAGAACTACATTCAGACCAGTCACGTCCAATGTCCTGTGTGAGGTTTTGCCAGAAGATTTCCTTGTGCTATTTTCAGCTGACAACATCATCGAATTATTCTACGTCACTGATGATCATATGAGGCCAGTGGATGCAGCGGTCACAGCAAAGCTCCTCATTGTAAATCCTGTTGACCCTCTGTGCCATCAGCAGTGTTATCCTATGAGCCTCCTGGCCCACAGCACCACCTTCCACTGTCACAATGGAGGAAACAAAAGTATATGCAAATGTACAAAACAGCCCAATTTATGCAAACAAAATTCCACAGTTCTGCATTGTTGTGAATAACACTGGCTTTATCTAGCAAACCACTTTCCTCTTTCAAATGGAATTCTGGTCAAAGCATAAGAGTGAAAAACAAAAGCACCCCATCCACATGCACAACATACAACAACACATGCAAAATCACTTCATCAGCTCCGCATGGGCATTAAGCAGCTTTTGATTTTTTTTTTTAATCAGGCTTATTATTTAACTCACTATGTGCATTGGTTTTTCACTTATTAGCTTACCGGCCGACAGGTCGTAAGCCAGACAGATAGATAGATGCCAGATAGACGTCAGATGACGTAGATAGATGTCAGATAGACGTGCAGATCATGTCTATATTGGATCGGTCAGTCCATGACCAATTCTGGACATCTATTTCTCCAAACTAGGTCCACTATTTGGACATCCAAACATGACCCAACTTGGATGTCATACTGACGTTCAACATTTGACCTTTGAACTGGGTACATTTTTGGACGCCAATTTGACGTCTATGACAGATGTAGGAAATTCACATGATGAATACCCACTAAACATTGGACGTCTGATGGACGTGCAGACCATGTCTATATCGCGTATGTCGGTCCAAGACCAATTCTGTACATCTGCACAACGTGCAAATTAGGTCTGCTATTTGAACGTCTAACCATGACCCCACTTGGACGTCAATATGCCGTTCAACATTTGAATGTTGGCTAGGTAACTTTTTTGGACGTCAAGTGGACGTCTAAGCAGGAGTGAGTGAGTGAGTTAGTTTTTTTATTATCATAGTGTCATACACAAAAGGTGCCCAGCCCTCATGGGCTTATAAGACATGAGTACAGGAACCTTACAACAACACCAAAAAAATATCTATCTATCTATCTATCTATCTATCTATCTATCTATCTATCTATCTATCTATCTATCTATCTATCTCTCTCTCTCTCTCTCTCTCTCTCTCTCTCTCTCTATCTATCTATATATATATATATATATATACATATATATATATATATATATATATATATATATATATATATATATATACATATAATACCAACATCGTTGTTACCAACATGATTAATGTGTCTATTATTATTATTATTATTATTATTGTTAACATGATTATTTGTGATTAAATATTATTTTTGATTAACAGTAATACTTTGTTTACATTTTCCTGTTTTTCCTTTCTAAAATAGCAATATGTTATTCTGTTTAATACAACAAGTTGAATAAAGGTGTATTGGGGAAAAAAAAAACAACAACCAGTCAACGCTATTGATTGGCTGAGGCATTGTGACAAACAGCCGTTTGTTACTTAAGTATGAATACAGACACCTTGTTTCACTTAAGCACTTTAACTTGCACATGTAGTTTACAGCACAGCACTTTAAACAAATATATTTGCACAAACAGAATGATTGCACACGATTGGTTTTTAAAGTAGCTTATTGATTTTATTGTCTTTCCTTCTCAGTTTTTTACATCCAGTGGTATGTGTATTTTAATTGATGATTGCTTGGCCCTGGAGAAAAGGGAGACACAAATTAGATCACAAAAAGATGGAGTGCAATTTAAATGTGCAATATTTAAGTTTAGCTTTGTTTAGTGTTTATGTGAGTGGATTTTAAAGTGTTTAGTGAATGGTGTTTGGTGTGTTTGTACTTACCCTGTCCTTGTGTCTAGGTCCGTCGACGAAAAGAGTCCCTGCATGAACAACAGCCTTAAGAAGGTTCCGGCCTGGACCAAGGCAGGGAAATGTGTGGGGGAGCCAGGAGGCGTATTTTATTGGTTTATGGGTTTTTATTTATCTTTGGTGTTTAGAGTTAGAGTTTTTAGATATATAGCTTGGGTTTTAGATAGGTTATGGTTGTGGGTTTTAGTTATGGAGGTTTTAGGTTCCATCCATCCATTATCCACCACTTATCCGGGGCCGGGTCGTGGGAGTAACAGTCTAAGCAGGGATGCCCAGACTTCCCTCTCCCCAGACACCTCCTCCAGCTCTTCCGGGGGGACCCCGAGGCGCTCCCAGGCCAGCCGAGAAACATAGTCTCTCCAACGTGTCCTGGGTCTTCCCCGAGGTCTCCTCCCGGTGGGACATGCCCGGAACACCTCCCCCGGGAGGCATCCAGGAGGCATCTGAAACAGATGCCCAAGCCACCTCAGCTGGCCCCTCTCGACGCGGAGGAGCAGCGGCTCTACTCCGAGCTCCTCCCTGGTGACTGAGCTCCTCACCCTATCCCTAAGGGTGTGCCCAGCCACCCTGCGGAGGAAACTCATTTCGACCGCTTGTATCCGGGATCTTGTCCTTTCGGTCATGACCCAAAGCTCATGACCATAGGTGAGGGTAGGAATGTAGATTGACTGGTAAATCGAGAGCTTCGCCTCTTGGCTCAGCTCCTTCTTCACCACAACTGACCGGTACAGCGACTGCATCACTGCAGACGCTGCACCGATCCGTCTGTCAATCTCACGCTCCATCCTTCCCTCACTCGTGAACAAGACCCCGAGATACTTAAACTCCTCCACTTGGGGCAAAGACTCCCCACCGACCCGGAGAGGGCAGACCACCTTTTTCCAGTCGAGAACCATGGCCTCAGATTTGGAGGTGCTGATCCTCATCCCACTCTCTTCACACTTGGCTGCAAACCGCCCCAGTGCACGCTGAAGGTCCAGGTTCAGTGAGGCCAACAGAACGTCATTTGCAAAAAGCAGAGATGAAATCCTGTGGTCCCCAAACCAGACCCCCTCCGGCCCTTGGCTGCACCTAGAAATTCTGTCCATAAAAATTATGAGCAGAACCGGTGACAAAGGGCAGCCCTGCTGGAGTCCAACATGCACCTGGAACAGGTCTGACTTACTGCCGGCAATGCGAACCAGGCTCCTGCTTCAGTCATACAAGGACCGGACTGCCCTTAGCAAAGGGCCCCGGACCCCATACTCCCGAAGCACCCCCCACAGGATACCACGAGGGACACGGTCGAACGCCTTCTCCAGATCCACAAAACACATGTGGACTGGTTGGGCGAACTCCCATGAACCCTCGAGCACCCAATGGAGAGTATAGAGCTGGTCCAGCGTTCCACGACAGGGACGAAAACCGCATTGTTCCTCCTGGATCTGAGGTTCGACTATCGGTCGGATCCTCCTCTCCAGTACCCTGGAATAGACTTTCCCCGGGAGGCTGAGGAGTGTGATCCCCCTATAGTTGGAGCACATCCTCCAGTCCCCCTTCTTAAAAAGGGGAACCACCACCCTGGTCTGCCAATCCAGAGGTACTGTCCCCGACCGCCACGTGATGTTACAGAGACGTGTCAACCAAGACAGTCCCTGCACATCCAGAGACTTAAGGTACTCAGGGCGAATCTCATCCACCCCCGATGCCCTGCCACCGAGGAGCTTGCCAACCACCTCGGTGACTTCAGCTTGGGTGATGGACGAGTCCACCTCTGAGACCTCAGCCTCTGCTTCCTCTATGGAAGACGTGGCAGTGGGATTGAGGAGATCCTCGAAGTATTCCTTCCACCATCCGACAACATCCCCAGTTGAGGTCAGCAGCTCTCCACTTCCAGGTGCCTTCAGGTTTTAGATTAGTTTTAGCAATTTATGTAGATTTGTAACTCCCCTATGGAGTTGTAGTGGTTTTAGCCAGTTAGCAAAACAGTATAAAAGGGCGCCCATTTTCATCACTGGTGGTTCGGCTGCTGGAGAAGACACTGCTGCTCCAACCTCCATATGCACTTGCACTTTTTTTGGCATTTGCACTTTTTTCAGCCTTTGCACTTTTCAGCACTTGCACTTTGTGTGAAATAGGTATTATTGAAAATATTTTAAAAATTGTGGACCACGCCATCTCCTGCCTCTGCCTAGTGATGGCCAAATGAAGCCTCCTGAAGCAATGAGGCTTTCCAACCCATTGTGTTGCTCAAAGGTTCATTACTCGAAGCTTCATTCAGTGCTCACTAGTGACATCTACTGGTAGAGTTAAACTGTGACAGCGAAATTATTCAAATAGAATGAAAAACTAACAAACTATAGCTGTATATACAATGTTTTCATAATAAAGATATTTGTTGAACCCACATATAATAACAAGAAAGTCTACTTTATATACTTTGTAATACTGCTATGTCTTCAGCCCATTTTATTCCTAATAATGAATTGACCCAAAGTGACCCTGCTATCAGTGTGATTATCATTGTTAGTTGTGCTTTTCTTTGTCATGGACCCATTATTCATTCAAAGTACTTGGTGTTATTGTGTGGTGGGAGTGCAGTGCTTGTGTAGGGACACAGTGTAGTATATGTGTTTTTCTGGGGGGTGGGGTTTTTGGGGGGTTAATCATTTTTATTTAAAAACAGGACTTTTTTCATAGTTTCTGGTTTGAGGTGGTTCCTCCTTTTGCTGATAACCTCTCCAGTCTTAGAGAACACCCTCTCACAAGGCACTGATGACGCTGGTGAACACAGGAACCTTAGTGCCAGGTGGTATAAATGAGGATACACATGTTTTTGTGTATGCCAATACTCCAGTGGATCCTCATTTCTTCTCAAGTTATTTTCAGCCAGGTACTGCTCCACTTCTACAATGGCATCTGCTGTGGCATTTGAGCTTCATCTTTTCTGATCCACTGTGGCATCCAGCAGAGACCACAGTTCACCTAAAAATAGTTAAATCACTGGTTAGAAATAATCATATAAAACACTTATGGGCAACAAACAGCAGTAGTAATATGTCAACAGCAATAGCAATTTGCACAGAATGAAAACCTACCAGAGCTGCTGGTACCTTCAGCTGCCTCTGATGGACCTGGCAGTTGAACAGCTTCACTGTTTCCAATCACGACAGAACATTCAGCCTTCAGCCACCGTACTGCCTCTTGTGCCTTATTTTGGCTGAGGAATCCAAGGGTTTTGAACCTTGGGTCCAGCATAGTGGCCATTGTCATGACACTTAAAGATTCATTGCCTGCCACATTTTCTCTGATATGCCTTAAAAGGTTATCAGAGAGCAGCCTTGCCACATCATTACTAAGATGCTCAGACTTAGCAAGCACTGTATGATACAGCATCTTCATCAAGGGTATAACTTTTGAAATTGATACCCTTCTCTCTTCTGAGAGCTCCACTGTTGCCTGGTTGAATGGGGACAATATGGGCAAACACTCCTCTATTGTCTGATGTTCCTGAGAAGTCAGTGGGGTTATGTCTGTTCTCAGTGTTGCCAGGGCTGCTGCCACTGGCTCTCTCAGTTGAAACAGACGTTCCAACATGAGGTATGTGCTGTTCCAGCGTGTGTCCACTTCAATCACTAGCTTTTGTGCCTGTCCTCCCATCTGTAACTGAAGCCCATCCAGTTTCTCCTTACCTGTGGTGCTTGTGCGGAAATATGTGACAATTTTTTTGGCTTTTGTACGAATTTCACAGAGGGCGGGGATCTGATCAAATGATTTGCGGACTAGCAAATTCAGTGCATGAGCAATGCAGATAGAATGTCTGATTTGCAAAGCTTTAGCACATGCAATCATATTGGATGCAGCGTCCGTAACAAGGCATTTCACTTTATTGGTAATCCCCCACTCTTCCATGTGGGTACGCACCACTTGTGCTAAATTCTCAGCTGTGTGACTTGAAGGGAAATGCTCCACTCCAAGCAACACAGTGCCCAGTTTGTCATTCTCATCAATGAAGTGGCAGGTGATGGCCAGGTAAGCCTCCATATTCATTGATGTCCACATATCTGCTGTCAAGCTAACAGCAGACACATTCTGAATCTCTTCTGTGGCCTTTTCCTTGGCTTTGTTGTATCTCTCACCCACCATCTTCTTCAATGCCTGGGGTTTATTCATTTCAGTTAGTGAAGATACTTATTATGAATACATCAACTTGTTATTAAACCCATACACACCTTTCTAGTAGGGAGAACATAGTTGGAATCCAACAAATGGATGAGCTCCCTAAACCCCACATCTTCCACTACTGAAAATGGCTGCGAGTCTTTTATGACCAGGCTGACCACAGCCTCATCCAGCATTTGCTTTCTGGAACATGTGATGATAATAATAAATATAAAGTGGAAACAATTAATATGATACAATAATATATGGTACACACACTATGATTTGAATAATGAAAAACAGATACTTTGGCTGGTGTTTGGTGTGTTTGCAGACTGTGCATTCTCACGTATTGCTCGATAATGCCTGAGCATTGATGAGGTATTGTTGTTGTACACAAGCTCTCTGTCACACAACAAACACCTCACCTAACAAACATAAATGTGCAATATAATTAACACAGTCATCTGATGATACACATACAATTAAATAACAATGTACACAAACATTATACAAACCTTGTTTGTGAGCAGCCATTTCAAAATATTCCCAGACAGGAGAAGTTTTCCTCTTTCTTGATGGCTCCATTTTCAGTAATGCTACTTCTTGTATCACTACCACTACCACGACTACTACTACTACTACTACTACTACTACTATTACCACGACTACTCCTACTACTCCTACAACTACTACTACAACTACTACTACTGCTACAATCTCTGCTACTGACAATGCGCTGACCACACTCCAACCTACTACAACCCACGAAACGTCGCGGTTCTTCCTGCTTTTATTTTGAAAAGTGACACGTAAAATGAACCAATCACGTGACCTCGTTTGTCATCGGTCACGTGGTTTTCAGCAAACTGACACAAGCATCGAAGCGGGGCCTCGTCTGACACGCCCCTTTCTACTCGGTGCACGCCTCGAAGCCTCGGCTTCAAATGTCCAATCACTACCTCTGCCTCATCTCCTTCCTCATTTCACTGACCTCCAACCGCTAAACGGCCAGCCTACATCACAGGCATTGCGTCATCACAACATACACTCTGATTGGCCCAGGTGTTTCTCTACTGTGGAAGAAAATGCCCGCTCAGCTCTGTTTACCATTGGCTATACGACTTCAACAACAACCCGCATCCGTCCTAAATCATCGTCCACTAAACTGCAGGTAAGTTCGGTCAGCCCATAGACTGCCTAGTTAATTGTATGTTCATTTACGCATTTATAGTGTTTGCAGTTTTAGCTTTGTTGTATTAATCTATTTTAAACCTGTTGTCGTTACAATTAGCACTGCATCTCTTCCTATCATCTAACGTTAGCTTTTGAACACGACCACAGTGCCTAAACCTTTACGGAAGCTTTAACGTGAACACTGCAAACAACATTGTTCGGTTGCTAAATCTCTAATCACTATCAGAGCGAGGCTAGTAGCTTCTCTAAGCCAAATTTGTAAAGCTAGCGAAAGGAACAAGCTACCAGCCCCCACGTGGCTATGACAGAGATGAGCGATAGTGAAATGCTGTTAACGCTGTGAGACACTATGGCGGGCCCAAACGGGACTGTGGCGGGCCCAAACGGGACTATGGCGGGCCCAAACTGGACTGTGGTGGGCTGCCATTGTCCTAGTTAATTATTAATGGAAATCACCCGTGCTGTTCATGCTGCATTTACCTGTGTGTGGACATGTTTGTGACAGTAGAATGAGCAATTTGAAGTCGATCTACTGCAGTAACTCTTTTCTCATTAGAAGAAAATGTGGATAAGCCCACTCTTGCATGAAAAAAACGCCAAATACAGTGAAACCGATATGATTCTGAAAAATCATGATATGGAAATTTGATCATACCACCCAGCCGTAGTTAGGAGTACACCGTTGCATGTATGTAAGTCTATGTACAAATGGAACCAAATGGACTCACAAGGGTCCATTTGGTTCATTTGTACATTGTCATAGTTATGGGTCCATGGTTTTAACACTCGCTGCTTCAGTTAAAAAAATAGCATACATAGCTGTTATTAAAAACACACAAAAAATGTTTTGGGATAATTTTTGAACATTTCACAAATGTTCAGTGTGGTTTGCTGAATATTTTCAGGTGGTGGTTTGCAGCCAAATGCATAACAATTTAGTGCAATGGAGTGCTGAGTATTGTTAAGCTTTAGTTGGGTGTTTCTAAACAGGTCTTATCCTTTTATCAGGTGGTGTGAGGTCCTCTTTTGAGCGTGGAGTGAGGTGTCCTGCCCTTTGGAGCCAAGTCACCTAAACAAGGTGCTCCTTCCATTTGCATATGTCCCAGTCAAATAAATTGTAAAACTTAAATAACTTAGACTGCATCTATGTCTACAGATGGCTATGAAAATGAGAGAATGGCAAAAACGCCAGAGATATGGATAAACTTCTAAGTTATTCTGACAGCGATGATGAACATCAGAACATTGAAGATAATAGAGATAGTGTGCCTGGGACCCCACATAGTTTAACCAGTGACAGCATTCCTGGGACATCAGATAGTTTTGATTTTGACACTGATATGGACAATTTGTCTACTGACTCTGAATATGAACCAAATGATGATGAAGCTGAAGTGATCAGCAGCTTTGAAGATGACCTGAGACAATGGGCTGTAGAGCACACAGTGACACACAGAGCACTTAACAGGTTATTGTCCACATTAAGAAAGCAAGGGCACCTATTGCCTGTGGATTGCTGGACACTCCTTGCTACACCACAAGCAGCAACACAGCAGAGCCTAAATGTGGAGGGCACTACAAGTATTATGGCTTAGAAAAGGGGATCTGTCGTTACTTAAGTCAGATGGACCATAATGATGTGCACCTCACTGTAAACATCGATGGCATCCCACTTTTCAAAAGTAGTGGAGTCTAATTCTGGCCAATACTGTAAATGGCATGAGAAGGACTGCAGATGGCCAACAAGTGCTCAGCATCACTGGGAACTCCTTCAAGACTTTTCGAAAACATTCCAGGTGACTACCTCATGAAGCTCATCGAGAGAATGCCAAGAATGTGCAAAGCAGGAATAAAAGCAAAATGTGGCTATTTAAAGAATCTAAAATATAAAACATGCTTTAAATTATGTCACACTTTTATAAACTACAATATTCCATATGTGTTCATTCATAGTTTTGATGCCTTCAGTGAGAATCTACAATGTAGTCATGAAAATAAAGAAAAATAGGACCAATGGCTCTGTAGCTTACCGGCCAAATTAAAAGCTTTGGGAAATGTATCCAGATGCCATTTATTATCACCCAGTTATGTGTATTTATTATATTACAGAAATAACCCATGTTTTGGTCATATTCCAATCAGATCTGTAAAAAATTCAAATTCCAACTTGATATCACCAATACTTACTGATTTATTGTATCAATCCTCTTATAACGGGGACATTTTTTAAAGTCGCACCAAATCCAGAATGAGATCCGGATCCAAATAATTTCACTATCTTTTATTGACATCATCATAAAGAAGCTGTATAATAAGTTTGAAGTCAATCAGAATTGTAGTTTCGGAGAAGAGACAATTGAAAATTTTGTAACGCCGACAGATGCCGCTGCCGGACGGCGCATGACGACAATAGCTTACGGCCTGTTGGCCGGTAAGCTAAAAAAAAAACAGGTGAGTCCAAACTTTTGACTGGTAGTAAGAAAAAACTGTGTTTTCCAAGCAATTCTTTAGCGAAGCAGCTTACACATGGGCAGATACCCTTCCATCTCTCCTCAGACAGCTTTAGATACCTATAGTTACTATTGCTCATTAATTTCAGGAGCTGCATAAACAAAACTTTGATAAGTTATAAGCCAAGGTTAAAGCAAATTTACAAAAATGGTCCAGATTCCCACTGTCATTAGCTGGCAGAGTGCAAACCATAGAAATTAACATTTGGTAAGATTTTTGTGTCTTTTTTAATGACTTCCACTCTTCCTGACAAAAACATTCTTTAAACAAATTGATACAATTATTCTTTCATTTTTGTGGGCAGGAAAGGTTGCAAAAATAAGGAAAAGTGCTCTACAGGTGGCATGGTGGGAGGGAGGAATCGGGCTACCTAATTAATTTTTTTTTATTACTGGGCAGCAAATATACATAATTTACTCAAGTGGTAATGCGAGGTGGAGTTAGACTGGTGTAAAATTTGTCATACAACTTCACTTGTAGCTTTGACATGCTCCCCCTTACCTATCCAAACAAGAAAATATACTAACAACACAGTGGTTTTGTCAACTTTGAAGATATGGACACAATTTCGGAAACACTTCAAATGATATGAAGGGGGGGGGGCTTTTATTTAATTTTTTTTTAGTTTAAATTTTTGTTTGTTGTTAGTTGGGTTTTGGAAAACTGGACATGCTTATACCTGTGCTGAGAGAACATGTAAACTGAAAATGTGTCCTAATAAAAAGATTATAAAAAACTAAATAAATAATAATGATAATAATAACGTCACTTTATTTGTGGGGCGGGTTGAGGTGGGTCAAATA
This sequence comes from Sphaeramia orbicularis, assembly GCF_902148855.1. Classification (NCBI taxonomy): domain Eukaryota; kingdom Metazoa; phylum Chordata; class Actinopteri; order Kurtiformes; family Apogonidae; genus Sphaeramia; species Sphaeramia orbicularis. The sequence continues at coordinate 7,620,561 of NC_043979.1, forward strand.
ATTCCACAAAGATGGGACCCGTGGGTTGAAAACAAAACCTGATCCACACATCACTAGTTTCCACACATCCCCCACTGTTTCCCTCATCTCCATGTTGGACCCATGTTCCTCTGTTTCCCCGTGCCTGTCTCCCTTACCTCTTATTTCTCAGTCATTGTCTCTAAAAAGCTCTTCTGAAGGTTCATCATACCTCGAATTGTCGAGTCTGTGTCCATAATCATCTTTAAGGCTTTTGGAACTGTGCGTGTTTCCTGCGGAGTCTGCATTTTCCCATTCATAGTTAACGGTACTTTATATGTTGCAATGGGATACCAGCAATGCCAGTGAGATAATAAGATGCTATTTTGATCGAGTATTGTTGGACATTGTAACTAATATTAGACTGATAATATATGGGTGATGTTGTGAGTCGGTGTGATGTTATTGTTCACCTCGGCAAAGGCTCGCTCTTGGTCATGCAGGTGGGGGCCACTGGGTGGGGCAGACTTGTCCCGGGGGGGGGGGGGGTGGCTGTCCCCACTTGGCTACGCATATGGATAGGTCAATGGTTGGCACTAACATTTATTTTATTTGGAGGGGATCTAATCCATCTTTAAATTATTGCTTCATTAATAAGGTCTCAGTTCCAAAAAGCCAATATGATGAAAGAAATATGGCTGAAAATTTCTTGTTCAACTTCCTTTGTTTCCCTCTTTGTTTATATGAAAGTGAATTTGCCCCCTAGGGGTCAATAAAGTTTATCTGTGTCCAATGGCGGAGTGGCTAATCGGGAGATATGACACTTCCCTAATCTTCTCCCATTCATTCTCCATTCATCTGACAGCGAAGTGCCTACATTGCAGTAGATTTGACAGGCTCTACCATCTGAGGGAATTCTTCCCTCCCAAATGTTTAAGTTGGTTTGGCCCACGAGCAGACTCATTTTCAGCCCTGGAGTTTCATACCTCAGATCTGCCCACTTTAGATCACGACCAATTATTATTAAAATCATGGAATTATAACCTTACATGTTAGGTCTACACACTGTTCTGCAAAGCCTTGTAATTCAGTGTATTTTCTAAAATATTTCCAATTCAGCGCAAGTAAAGGTTGCTTCACAATGTGGATTTATTTCAACAGTGAGTGCACATCGACATCTCCAACGTTATTATTCCTCACAACACAACAACAGAATCTATATTTTTGTTCTTATAAGTGTTAACATTTTTCAAACATTAAAATGTTTGAAATGAAATAAAAGAATATATAAAAATATTAAATGAAAAAAATTATTTAAAAAAATAAAGCTTGCTGCACTTCTATAACTCTATCATTTTTGTATCCTCTGCAAAAAAGATTTCCATCACAACTTACTTGCGGTTTGTTCCATCTTTGCTATTGAAAACTTTTGGTATAGTTATATTAGGGGTTTGATGAGGATGATAAGAAAAAAATGTCTGTATATCCGTAACTGAGGGCGAGCAAAGCATCAAGATAACAACAGACTCATCTTCATCTGTCTCATTTCTGACTAGTGGTTCAGGGTTGTGCTGCTGAGCTGCTCCTCTGTCATCAGTAGACTCTGCTCTCCCTTTCACACTTCCTCCAGTTTCCCTAGACTCGCCTGCCACCTGTATCACAATAAAAAATAATATCTACAGACATTTTGACTTGCTGAACTAATTAAGATATTTACATTGGCAAAATATGCAGGCTTATTTGATATTACTTTATGCTATTGCCTTTCGATTGTGGGCTTTGTGTATTTACTCTCACTTTTAATAATAAAATTAAAATAGGTCAGTACTATCGTTTGGGTCTAGAAAGTGGTTTTACTGGAACTAATGCTTGCTTTCACACAAATTGTTCCAACAGCTCACCTTTTCCTTCCATACTGACAGGAGCAATCCCACTCATCACTGCTGGCTCCTGGCTCTGCTTCCGACACTAAGCACATTTTAAAAATGGTCATAATTCTCAGTCAGTTTCATTCATGTAGTGCTGAATCATCTAGCATCTCAGAGCACCTTTCATATTGAAATGGCCTACACCATACTCTTCATTGTAGCCTATTTATTCTAATAATATTCACTGTATGAGCAGTCCTACCTGCCCACTCTGGACTTGTGGGCTCATGGCTGGTGTCTGGTGCTGGATCTGCTTTCTGATTCTGAGGAGCTACAAGACAAAGTTTCCGAGTTATGTGGCGTCGCATCATGCTATTATTTAAATTGCATAATGTTATGTTACATGCCACAATGCCACACAATTCACTGACTCGGTAATTAACTAGCTTGAAAGGTGGTTTACCCGGTTCATCGTCCTCATTAGTTGTTTCCAACCGGAAGGTCGTTTTTGTGAAAAGTTGCCGATTTTGTCACATTTGGCGGCGTTTGCTTCAAGAGCATTCCTCTTTCTTAGTCTACCTCTCCACACCACCCTTGCTCTTTCTATTATCCATGTTTCAAACAGCAAACATAGCTGACCATCGACAGTCTACAGAGCAGAGATCGTATATGCTCCACAGCTACAGTATAAAGCTACTAACCGTATGCAAGGACATATTACATCACGGTGCGTCTGCTTGCTAGTAGAGGGGGTGGTGGCCCAGGAACAGCAGTTGCACCTTATGTGATCAACCCAGTGCTATGACTGACACCCCCCCCCCCTCCAAAAAAAAAAAAAAAAAAAAAAAAAAAAAAAAAAATATATATATATATATATATATATATAATATATATATATATATATATATTTTTTTTTTTTTTTTTTTTTTTTTTTTTAAGTGAACTCCGGCCCTCGCGGCCAAAATATTATACCAGCCCACCGGGAATTGTCCTGGTCCTCCCGATTAGCCAGTCCGGGCCTGCCCACGAGTCCTCTTTTCTGGAGCGGTGAATAACCAATCACTCGCACATTCACACTTGTGGGCCATTTAGATTAGCCAATTACTCTAAATTAATTAGTTAATGCAACAAGACTTAAAGGAGCTGTATGTAAGAATTATGTTCCAAGTAATCATAAAATGGCCCTGAATGTCACCAGAATTAAGGAATCATGATCATTTCAAATGCTGATATCACTGACAGTAGTAGTCTAGCCCGAATATTTACATTTGAAAAATTAAGTGGCAGCCCACAAGTAATGTTTATATTGTCATTTTGTGTTTTGGTCTGATGCTCCACGCACCACCAATCTCCCAATCACAAAGTCAGTAGCAAAGTCAGTTTCAATCTAATATGTGCAAATGTTGTATCGTAACTAGTTATAGACGTAACAAACTAAGCAGGAATTAAAATGGGTTGTAGAAATCCGCTCGATTTTTGCTAAAATGAATATAAAGATAACTTTCCAGGACCTGGAAGGTTCAAATTCAAACATTTTGAACTATTAGGGTCTCCATATACACAAATAAATGTACCAAAGAGTAATAAAAGTGGGTTTAACAAAATATGACCCCTTTAATGTAAATGTCAAAAATGCTGAACAGGTCAAACCCACCTCATCATCAGCTTGAGCACATGGTGGAGGAGCTCCATCAATACATGCATTCAGCAAGTTGGAGATTCATCTGATGACAAATTATTCAACTCAAATAAATGTCTGATTTTTTTTTTTTATCTTAATGGACATAGACTGCCACCGCCCACTGGGATTAGCGCAGGTGGTCTGAAGCGTTTTGTTAAGGGAGATGAATCTTAAGCGAACAATTATCCTTTCTCTATTCAGTAACTATATTCCTTGGGATAAGACATCACCCCACAGCACTTCTTTTTGTGCATTACGACAATGAAAAGCTCTGCACCGTCAGGATTTGTCTGAATGTGACTGGCAAATTTTCTTGTTCCCTGCATTGACATCCCCATTGGAGTGTCACAGCATCATCCTGTCCTCCAGCAAAGCAGGAAACAGCCGTGAAAGAGGCTTTCATTAGTAATACTGCAGTCGTTCCATTTGAAGCCAGGAAGAACCACAGCAGCTGCTGCACATTCACTGTTTCTCAGTTGAAATGAATGTGCACCAGTCTGACAAGGCGGCAAGGCACTCACACAAGTCTGTTTTAGATGATGTTTTAATAAGGCAATCGCATTCTTCTTTTTCCACTTCTGTGCTAGCTGCCAGCGTTGAGAAAACAAAAGCTGACAAACACAAGATGAAAAGTGATCATCACTTTCCCATTTGTAGCTGCAACTAGAGCATTGGGAGCATGATATTCACGGTGGGAAGTTTCACTAAACACCAGAATATGGAATTCTCTGGTTCATCAAATAAGATGCTTATTTTTAATGGCTTTGCCAATTCCCAGCAGTACTACCATCGTCCTACCATTTAAGGTGTAAAGCAAGGACACACATCATCAGTGATAAGTGTCAGCACAGGAAAATAAGAGCCACCAGCTTAAGAAGAGCCCGACACAAAAATAACATCAGCTCCAACTCTGTGTAGATAAAGGGGATATGTTCTGGAATTGCTGCTGCATGACCTCTGCTCACTGTCTGGTTATAATACAACTCGCTGAGTATCTCCCTGTTACTTCCTCTTTGGGGTTTCACAGTTGAGTTCAACAAAAGACACGTGGGAAAAATAAACCAGCCTCTTCCTTTCCTATAGTCAGCATGTTATCATCATTCAGTCCACAGTCAAGTTCAGTGAAGGGTGAAAGCTGACACATTAACAGCACACAGGCCAGTTAGCTTGATAAGACTTCTTTGAAAATTAAAAAATCCTGGGGTTGTCCAAGAACTTTTTTTTTAAATTAAAGGATCAATATTTGAGGTTTGTGGATGCTCATGTAAAGCTTGTGTTGGCATCTGTTGTGGGAGCTGGAGGTTTGCTGATGCTAAGTTAATGACTTCTTCTATTTTGATTGACTGCATTTATGATAACAGTTTGCTCACTGATTTACATGTAAAGTACTCAGGTGACTGCCATCCATCCATTTTCTGAACTGCTATTCCTTGTGAGCTTATTCCAGCTCCCAATGGGCAGAGGCAGGGTTGTGTTGCCAGTTCATCACAGGGCCGATGAATACAGATGAACAACCATTCACTCACAATCACACCTTCAGTTTGATCTGTTGACCAGTGTATGTATTTGGGTGGTGGGAGGAAGCTGGTGAACCTGGAGAGAACCCATTCAGACACAAGGAGAACAGGCAAACATGCAAACTCCGCACAGAGAAATGCTGAACCAAAGACCTTCCTGCTGTGAGGCCAGTGTGCCAACCACTGCACCAGCATGTCGCCCTACCCAGGTGAGATTTTCCACAAAATATTTTAGTCAGTTAAATCCCATTTAGATATATTTTTGTTTTAATGGTTTGACTTCTCCCAATAACTCTTGATTGAAAGGTTTCTGGTCTTACCTGCGAAGGCAGGCCTCATGGTGAAATCATGCTCGTCGATGTGCAGAAGGTGACCAGTTTTTACCTTCCGGGCTTTGGTCCCATCTACAACCTTCTTGGACAAGGGACTGGAAACAGGTGAGTAGACAGACAGCACAGGTTTGTGAGTGCCATTAAAAGGTAGCCTGCTGTTTTTCTATAAACTTTGAGACAGTCTCATTTTCAGCCCACTCTAAAATTGTTGGGCAGTTAAAGGCACCGCCATGTCCCACAGACTGTATTCCCATTCGCCTTTTTAAAGAGGTCTGGGAAACCACTGGGCATAATGTTTTAGATATTGTCAACAGCCTGCCTTTTGTAAGAAAGGTGGTAGAACCCCTTTTAAAAAAAGCCTACCTTGGATGTACAAAATCTGGCAAATTATAGACCCATATTGAAACTTCCTTTTTTGTCTAAGATTTTGGAAAAACTGTGGTTTTACAGTTGCAGTCTTTTTTACAACAACACAATGTCATGGACATTTTTCAGTCTGGCTATAAATCTTGACTACTGTAATGTGCTGTACACTGGTATTAGCCAAGCAAACCTTGCTCTCTTACAGTTGGTGCAAAATTCTGTTGCATGTTTTTTAACTGGCACTCAACATAGAAAGCACATCATGCCAACTTTATCCTCATTGCACTGGCCCCCTGTTCATTTTAGAGTTGATTTTAAAGTTGTATTGTTTGTTTTTAAGGCTTTGCATGGACTGGTGCCGGCATACATCTCAGACTTCATTGTACCTTACATCCCCATGCAATCACCGAGGTCTGATAGCGAGCTCCTGCTTGTTGTCCCTAAGATGAGGCTTAAAAGTCAGGGTGACTGAGCCTTTTTAGTCGTCGGCCCCAAACTTTGGAATGCTCTCCCGCCTCACATTAAAACAGCCCCCTCTGTTGATGCTTTTAAGTCTCGTTTACAAATGTACATTTACTAACTGGCTTTTGACCCGGCATAAGAATTGTGCAGTCCTCTGACTGTCTTTTATCCTATAGATTTTATTATATTGCTGACTGTATGCTTTTGAACATGTTTTCATTTATTTTTATTTTTATTTATTTGCAATTTTTTGTTTATCCTAATTTCTACTTTGGAGACTTTGTGCTGGTAAAATGTGCTATACAAATAAAAGTGGATTGGATTGGATATATTGTTCTGTAATGCCATGTCAGGAATGCCTGTCTACAGTAACTTCTCTTGTGTATCTCTAGAACTAATGTGGATGTGTCTAATACCTGGATTACGCTAACAGTCAGCATCTCTGATGTATTTAAATTGGATTGCAACTCCAACAGGTCCCACATGGTGTACCTGTTATCAAAGTAGCAATTACATCACTGTCTTGCCCCATAACTGTATTTTTGACTGACAGCGTAACATGTTCAGCTTCGTGTCAAATGATGCAATACATCTGATGAATAAATTGCACTTCTGTTGCTCCCAGTTTAAAGGAAGCTTTCTGCTTTGGTGCGGCAGGTTGGCATTGATCTAAACAGGACAGTGATGAAAAGTGTAAAATGACAAGATTAATTCAACAAAAGTTTAGTGATTCCTTCAAAGAGCTCCACTGTGAGTCCAATAGGACAGGGAGCGTATTAACAGTAGACCAAGAGTTGGTGCTCGTAACATTTCCTGCTGCAAGATGGCAAATGTCGGCGTCAATATGGACTAAAATGTGTGTTTTCATGGTAATGAAGGACCAGCGGCCTCATGTATAAAGACTTGCGTGGATTTCATACTGAAACCTGGTGTATGCTTAAATCCAGAAAAGTCCTTATGCACAAAAAAATCCAGATGAATAAAACTGAGCATACACCAAGTTCATTTCCTTTATACATCCCAATCAGCGTGGAATTGAGCGCATATGTTGGAGTACCTGACTCCTCCCTCTACACATCCACATTTAAAAATGCAAATTAATATAAACGGGGCCTGCAGGTGGGATTCCCTCTGGGATTCCCTGCTCTGCATGATCAGATGATGACGTCAAGGTGGATGCAAAGCGGAGGCCAAAACCGGCGGAAGGAGAAAAAAAAAACAGGCGGAAGGAGAAAAGAGACAAACTCAGCCCGTTTGAGCAGAGAGTGACACTGGTCTCACAGGGCTGACTCGGATCACCCCTAAGGTAAATATATATTTAGTATTTGTGTAACTCACACATTAGTTCATTCTACGGGTCCTACAACAGTCTGATCACAGCCAAACAAGATAAAGATCCATGCGTAATCATGTCAGGATATGAAAGAGGAAATCAAAGACTTTGACTCATTTTTAATCACTCAAATTATTATTTTCCAACAATGAGGCAGAAGACGGTGAGACGCAGTATCAACCTCCTGTTACAGAGGCTTCCTGTTGCCTCCCTAGCGTTAGCTGATCCTCTGGTCCAACAGCCAGCTGTTGATGCCCATCCGACCCGCACGGGTCACCCGAGTCACAAGAGGACATCGTGAGAACAATCGGCGGTGTCAGTGAGCGACTGAACCGACTTATAAATGTTTTCACAGACATTAATAGAATATTAAATACATTTATCAACCAGTGAATTTTGTGTCATGTCTCTTTATATGGTTGTTGCTTAATGTCCTCCCAGGCCGGATTGGCATTGATGGGTCCAGGGTCTGGTTCTGATGGGTGGATGTGCTGCTCTGGCAGTAGGATGACGTGCCAGTGTGTTCATCGTTCATCTGTGTGTCTCTGATGTGCCCATCAATCAGAGGAATGACCTTTGTCACATTATTAACAGTTTCTTAGTGTCACCTCTAAGTATCGCCAAAAGTTCTGATGCACTAGAAACGTGCGTATGCCAGCTATGGACTTGGCGTGAAGGACCGCACATTTCCACAGTCATTTCAGTCTTTATACAGGGTGACACAAAAAAAACGGGAACTTTTTTAACAATCCAATAAACCAAGAGTGATGGAAGAAAAATATTTTATTCATAGTAATTGAAACCTTAAACCATGCCATTTAAGAAAGAATGATGGAATTTTCATTTTTTAAAAATTACTTCCTGTAGATGGCGTCCTCCTGTACGAATGCATTCTTGAAATCTGCTGTTGAGATTCCTCATTGACTGCTGCAACATCTCAGCTGGGATACTGTGAATTTCATCCTGAATTCTCTGTTTTAACTCATCCAGAGTTCTTGGTTGAGTCGTGTACACTTTACTCTTGAGATAGCCCCACAAGAAAAAATCACAAACGGACAAATCTGGCGATCTAGGGGGCCAGGGAACATTACCGAATCTTGAGATCACACGGTTACCGAACAATTCTCGCACAGCCGCCAGTGGTTACTATGGTGACCCAAAAAAACGGGAATTTTTGAAGTGCGTATTGGCAGACATGAGCAAGTGGAGACACTGCGAGACAGTAACCTTGAGCAAGTAAACACACCCCCATTTTAGTAACCACTGGCGGCTGTGCGAGAATTGTTCGGTAACCGTGTGATCTCAAGATTCGGTAACGTTCCCTGGACCCCTAGATCGCCAGATTTGTCCGTTTGTGATTTTTTTCTTGTGGGGCTATCTCAAGAATAAAGTGTACACGACTCGACCAAGAACTCTGGATGAGTGAAAACAGAGAATTCAGGATGAAATTCACAGTATCCCAGCTGAGATGTTGCAGCAGTCAATGAGGAATCTCAACAGCAGATTTCAAGAATGCATTCGTACAGGAGGATGCCATCTACAGGAAGTAATTTTAAAAAAATGAAAATTCCATCATTCTTTCTTAAATGGCATGGTTTAAGGTTTCAATTACTATGAATAAAATATTTTTCTTCCGTCACTCTTGGTTTTATTGGATTCTTAAAAAGTTCCCGTTTTTTTTGTGTCACCCTGTACATCTGAATGCAGGGCCGGACTGAGACTCATTTTCAGCCCTGGAGTTTCATACCTCAGACCGGCCCACTTTAGATCACGACCGATTATTATTAAAATCATACAATTATAACCTTACATGTTAGGTCTACACACTGTTCTACAAAGCCTTCTAATTCAGTGTATTTTCTAAAATATTTCCAATTCAGCGCAAGTAAAGGTTGCTTCACAATGTGGATTTATTTCAAAAGTGAGTGCACATCGACATCTCCAACATTATTATTCCTCACAACACAACAATAACAGAATCTATATTTTTTGTTCTTATAAGTGTTAACATTTTTCAAACCTTTAAAATGTTTGAAATGAATGAAAGTATAAAATATTTAAAATAAAAAAATAAATAAATAAAGCTTGCTGCACTTTCTAATAACTATTATTTTGTATCCTCTGCAACAAAAGATTTCCATCACAACTTACTTGCAGTTTGTTCCATCGATGCTATTGAAAACTTTTGGTATAGTGATATTAGGGATTTGATGAGGATGATAAGAAAAAAAATATGTGTATCCTGTGACTGAGGGCGAGCAAAGCAATCAAAGCTAACAACAGACTCATCTTCATCTGTCTCATTTCTGACTAGTGGTTCAGGGTTGTGCTGCTGAGCTGCTCCTCTGTCATCAGTAGACTCTGCTCTCCCTTTCACACTTCCTCCAGTTTCCCTAGACTCGCCTGCACCTGTATCACAATAAAAAATAATATCTACAGACATTTTGACTTGCTGAACTAATTAAGATATTTACATTGGCAAAATATGCAGGCATTTGATATTACTTATGCTATTGCCTTTCAGTTGTAGGCTTTGTGTATTTACTGTCTCACTTTTAATAATAAAAAATAAAATAGGTCAGGACTATCATTTGGGTCTAGAAAGTGGTTTTAGGAGAACTAATGCTTGTTCACACAGTCTGTTCCAACAGCTCACGTTTTCCTTCCATCCTCACAGGAACAATCCCCTCATCACTACTTGCTCCTGGCTCTGCTTCTGACACTACAGCACAGTTTAAAAATGATCATAATTCTCAGCACAAATCTTCTATTTTGCAAAGCCTTGGTGTCAGTTTCATTCATGTAGTGCTGAATCCTGGAGCATCTCAGAGCACCTTTCATACTGAACAGGCCTACACCATACTCTTCAATGGAGCCTATTTATTAAAAATCTTCCCTCTCTGAGCAGTCCTACCTGCCCACTCTGGACTTGTGGGCTCATGGCTGGTGTCTGCTGCTGGATGTTCTTTCTGACTCTGAGGAGCTACAAGACAAAGTTTCCCAGTTATGGGGCGTCGTATCATACTATTATTTAATGACATTACGTTATGTTACACGCCACAATGCCACACAATTCATTGACTCGATAATTAACTAGCTTGAAAGGTGGTTTACCCGGTTCGTCGTCCTTATTAGTTTCCAAACGGGAGGTTGTTTTTGTGAAAAAGTTGCCGATTTTGTCACATTTGGCTGCATTTGCTTCCAGAGCTTTCCTCTTTTTAATTCTTGTCTTCTCTACACCACCTTTGCTCTTTCTATTATCCATGTTTCATACAGCAAACACAGCTGACCATCCACAGCCTGCAGAGCACAGATGGTATATGCTCCACAGCTACAGTACAGAGCTACTAACCGTATGCAAGGACATATTACGCCAGGTCACGGTGTGTCCGCAAAAAAAACAGGAAGAAAACAAACAGTTTGCTAGCAGAGGGGGTGTGGCCCAGGAACAGCGGCTGCAGAATACGTGATCAACTCAGTGCTATGACTGAACACCGGCCCCCCAAAAATAAATAAATAAATAAAATATTAAATACATATTTAAAGTGAACTCCGGCCCTTGTGGCCCAAATATTATACCGGCCCACCGGGAATTGTCCCGGTCCTCCCGATTAGCCAGTCCGGGCCTGTCTGAACGTGAGCGTGGAAAAGGGCGTACGCCAGGTTTTTGTGCGTACGCACGCTTTATACATGAGGCCCCGGATGTTTTATGCACGGCATGGTTCCTGTATAACAGCAGTGACCGCTGCGTGTGCATTAGTTTCCACAATAATAGTGCCGGGTCGGAATAAAGATGTATAGGAACATGTGTGTTCCATGTGCAGTCTGTGTCCAAATACTGACAATAGTATTATTTATTTATTTATTTATTTTATTTTTTAGAAATGTTGAGATTTGTGTGAAAAACAGTTAGTTTTGTTATAATTTCTTGGGGACTGAACTGTCCCTATGTTGTTCAGTGTGTAAATTAACATAAATTCCTTTCTATCAGCTACACGGGGCTGCTGAAGTTTTAATACCAAACGCTGAACGCTGCGCTGTTCTTTAACGGCTGTAGACAGATTTATGATGTTTATATGTCATTTACTAAACAGAGTTGTCAGTTTTCAGCCTTTCACTCGTTTCTCTGGTAAAACTTTCCAAAATAAAAACACTCTCTCAACTCCCACACAATGGAACAGACAATTATGAACAGCGGAAAGTTCCAAATACCTTTCACGTAATGTCCATAACATCTTTTGCACACTTACGTGCCAAGCTTGTGAGCCTCCGCAGACGCAGACCAACGTTTTTTCCTACTTTTGTGTTTCTTGCACTCCCCGACCAGGACCAAACACAAAAGTAAAAGTAAACACCTGACATACAGCAGCATCATGAGCTTAAACGTCCAGCACACAGTAGTCTCTCAGTGACGCTTTTGGCCCGCGTGCAGGACGGTGTTTGCACGGAAACATCCTGGTCTGCGTCCGAGACAGGATGAACATGTGCAGCGAGACTGAAACAAGAAAGAGAGAGAGAGAGAGAGAGAGAGAGAGAGAGAGAGAGAGAGAGAGAGAGAGAGAGAGAGAGAGAGAGTACGATCTGCACACCGATTGGTGGTATGACTCCACAGATGCTTTGTCTGACTCAAAGCGCACAGCATCAGCACCTCATACAGCACGCTGCAAAACAAAAACAAAAACCTCCTGACGAGTCTGTAAGAGACAGACACCGCTTGTCTTAACTCAAGGTCCCATTAATATTACCGACACCTCGACTTCTTTTATGAACAGGGCGCAGATTTTGTACAAGAAAGAAGGCACCACTTCATCAGGTTTTCGGACACATTTAAGACGTCAAGATGCGCTTGTGTTCAAGGGTGATATTTTTGCAGTGGAGGACAGTGTAAGGGCATCCTTTGGACTGATGTAACTCTCTGGGATCTGCATCCAGGGCCGGACTGAGACTCATTTTCAGCCCTGGAGTTTCATACCTCAGACCGGCCCACTTTAGATCACGACCGATTATTATTAAAATCATACAATTATAACCTTACATGTTAGGTCTACACACTGTTCTACAAAGCCTTCTAATTCAGTGTATTTTCTAAAATATTTCCAATTCAGCGCAAGTAAAGGTTGCTTCACAATGTGGATTTATTTCAAAAGTGAGTGCACATCGACATCTCCAACATTATTATTCCTCACAACACAACAATAACAGAATCTATATTTTTGTTCTTATAAGTGTTAACATTTTTCAAACCTTTAAAATGTTTGAAATGAAATCAAAGTATAAAAATATTTAAAATAAATAAATAAATAAATAAAGCTTGCTGCACTTTCTAATAACTATTATTTTTGTATCCTCTGCAACAAAAGATTTCCATCACAACTTACTTGCGGTTTGTTCCATCGATGCTATTGAAAACTTTTGGTATAGTGATATTAGGGCTTTGATGAGGATGATAAGAAAAAAATATGTGTATCCTGTGACTGAGGGCGAGCAAAGCAATCAAAGATAACAACAGACTCATCTTCATCTGTCTCATTTCTGACTAGTGGTTCAGGGTTGTGCTGCTGAGCTGCTCCTCTGTCATCAGTAGACTCTGCTCTCCCTTTCACACTTCCTCCAGTTTCCCTAGACTCGCCTGCACCTGTATCACAATAAAAAATAATATCTACAGACATTTTGACTTACTGAACTAATTAAGATATTTACATTGGCAAAATATGCAGGCTTATTTGATATTACTTTATGCTATTGCCTTTCAGTTGTGGGCTTTGTGTATTTACTGTCTCACTTTTAATAATAAAAAATAAAATAGGTCAGGACTATCATTTGGGTCTAGAAAGTGGTTTTAGGAGAACTAATGCTTGTTCACACAGTCTGTTCCAACAGCTCACCTTTTCCTTCCATCCTCACAGGAACAATCCCCTCATCACTACTTGCTCCTGGCTCTGCTTCTGACACTACAGCACAGTTTAAAAATGGTCATAATTCTCAGCACAAATCTTCTATTTTGCAAAGCCTTGGTGTCAGTTTCATTCATGTAGTGCTGAATCCTGGAGCATCTCAGAGCACCTTTCATACTGAACAGGCCTACACCATACTCTTCAATGGAGCCTATTTATTAATAATCTTCCCTCTCTGAGCAGTCCTACCTGCCCACTCTGGACTTGTGGGCTCATGGCTGGTGTCTGCTGCTGGATGTTCTTTCTGACTCTGAGGAGCTACAAGACAAAGTTTCCCAGTTATGGGGCGTCGTATCATACTATTATTTAAATGACATTACGTTATGTTACACGCCACAATGCCACACAATTCATTGACTCGATAATTAACTAGCTTGAAAGGTGGTTTACCCGGTTCGTCGTCCTTATTAGTTTCCAAACGGGAGGTCGTTTTTGTGAAAAAGTTGCCGATTTTGTCACATTTGGCTGCGTTTGCTTCCAGAGCTTTCCTCTTTTTAATTCTTGTCTTCTCTACACCACCTTTGCTCTTTCTATTATCCATGTTTCATACAGCAAACACAGCTGACCATCCACAGCCTGCAGAGCACAGATGGTATATGCTCCACAGCTACAGTACAGAGCTACTAACCGTATGCAAGGACATGTTACGCCAGGTCACGGTGTGTCCGCAAAAAAACAGGAAGAAAACAAACAGTTTGCTAGCAGAGGGGGTGTGGCCCAGGAACAGCGGCTGCAGAATACGTGATCAACTCAGTGCTATGACTGAACACCGGCCCCCAAAAAATAAATAAATAAATAAAATATTAAATACATATTTAAAGTGAACTCCGGCCCTCGCGGCCCAAATATTATACCGGCCCACCGGGAATTGTCCCGGTCCTCCCGATTAGCCAGTCCGGGCCTGTCTGCATCTGTCTCCTGTGAACCATCTTTCACCGTCCCTTCAAACTGAACAGGCTTCACACACCATGGGCCTAATGCAACAAAGCATACACCAACAAATTTTGTCTTATTTTTGTTCATTTCCATATTCTCTTATATTGTTTGTACTTATAGATTTCTGGAATTCACCAATGTTTTCTTATTTTTGCTCTTAGTGGACAAGTGCATTTTACCAAGATTAGAGAAAAATACCACAGCCCAGTAAGGAACACAGAAACACATAATACAATCTAATCCAGATCATTTTATGTTTTAGATGAATTTATGCGATTGATTGTTTATTTTAAATATAACATTAAAACCAAAGCAAAAAGAAAATTTTATATGAAAAGAAAACATATTTGAAAAGGAACAGGATGAAGTTTAATTTATATACTCCCACCCCCTTAACCCATCCTTCTACCTGCCCTAGATTCCCATGTCAGATCCTATAAGTGTAAGATCCTTGATACATAAAATGGAGGACTCAAATGCACGACTCTGAAAACTGAAGATTTTAACAAAAGTATTTTAATATTGAAAAAGTGGTTTGAACAAAAAGCAGTCCAAGAAGGATATATAATACTAATCTAAAGAATCTCTGTAATAAACAAAGTCCTTACAGCAAAACTGGCAAACATGAAAAAACCTGGTTTGGACGCTTGACATGAACATGCAGACAGAATAAGATGAACTGGCACAAGACAAAGGGAGACAGAGACTATTTATACTTGAGGCAGGGGAACACAGGTGACACCAATCAGGGGAGGGGCTAACGATCACACTGGCGGGAAAACACACAAAGGGATGAAGTCAGGGGGCCTGTTTAACAAAACTAGGATAAGGGATTAAGCCGGGATATGTTGGCTATCCTAGCTCAACTTATCCGTGATCCGGTTTCACAAAAGCAGGATAGGGGAAAGCAGGATATGTTTTGATATAAGTTACCATGGAGATTTAGTCTGTGGAGCTAGCCTGGTCCAGACCAGGCTAAGTTCCAGGATTTATTTTATCTCATCCCTCATCTCAGTCAACAGTCACCACGAATGGAAACCAATAGTTATTCCATTGTCCATTAAACAATAGAATCACAGTAACTAGACCCACTGTCAGTATATAAACATTTGTGATTATTAATTTCAATAATTTTACATAAATGATGATTTTAGATGATTTTGCAATCAGTAGATCAGTTCAGTTCAATTGTGTTTATTCAGACATTTCAAACATTAGACATTTATGCAGATACAATGTTTAAAAACTAAAGAGTCTGTAAAGGAATAGGTTGAAGCCTAAGATCATTCTGCTGACCCCCCCATTCATATCACCAAACAAAATTAAATAAAATAGATACCAATGCCTTTAGCTTAGTAACAATACAAGCAACAAAAAACTAAACAATTCAATAGTTTGAGTCATACAAAAATGAACATTCACATTCTTCATATATTTTCATGTCATTTAAACATAGTTTTAAACATAAATAGTGTTGTACAGTCTTTGAACTCAGGATATAACTTGTTCCAAACATTTCCTCCAGCATACGGACTAAATGTCTTCATATTTGTTCTAACAGAAGGTTTATTGAACACATGACTTCCTCTGAAATTAGAAATAATTTCCCATATTTTTATCAAGCTGTGAATATGAACAGGCAACCGATTTTTTAAAAAAAATTTTCAACATGAATTGTTTTGTTTTAAAGTGGACTAAGTTACCGAACTTTAAAACTTTTAATTTGATCATAAACTGATGTGTGTGTTCCCTATTGGACACTTTATTGATCAGTGGTATTGGCCTTTTCTGAATAATGTTGATTGGATTTATATTAGTTCTGTCAGTATTCCCCCACACCTCCATGAACTACAACGTACAACAACTTCACTTCTTTTGTATAGTTATTCCAAGGAATTTGATTACATTGACCCTTTTGGTCTCTGTATTATTTATACTTAGGTAACTGACAGTTTCCCACAGACTATATATGTAATATAAATATAAATACACAAAGAGTAACATGATGCTCCTTTATTGAATAAGGATAAATCAAAGCAAGTAAAACCATCAGCTCCTTTAAAACTGAAGTCATAGTGACTGTACAAGATAGAAAGAACAGAACCAAAACATATGATAGAACAGATGAATAAATACACATTTAAAGGTAGAATACAGCCCACCTGTCTGTACACTGAAAGACATACACATGTCTGTACACTGAAAGAAATGCAAGACAAATCCATATGTAACAAATGAACAGAGAAATGAAAGGATGCAGTAGCCTCCCTGCAACACAATGTACACACAGTAAACACACAGTATATACACAGTATACGTACAGTATAAATACAGTATACATACAGTATATTCACAGTATGTAACACAAACATCAAAACAGGCCAAATCAATTTAAATTGAATTAAAAAAAAAAAAAAAAAAAAAAAAAAAACACACACAAATTCCTCTGCCCCTGCAGGACATATTTACCTTAAATCATGCACCTGAACTAAAATAATTGAACACATATTGGTCCCTGGCAAGCTGCCCACTGCGGTCATCAGGGAAGATGGCAGGATTGTCCCAGTCCATGTGTGATGCACTTTTTGATGGGGGGCTCCCTCCCTCCCTCTCCTTCCTCAGGCCACATTGTGGAGGACAGTACAGGCCACAGTGATGTCACATAACCTCAAAGGGCTGACCCTTAAGTGGTGAAGACAGTGAAAGCATTCCTTCAGGAGGCCAAAGGTCCTTTGGATCCTGGTCCTTGTCCTGGTATGGGCATGACTGTAGGTCTGCTGTGGTTCCTGGGGGTCTGTGTATGGTGTCAGAGAAAAGGCTGGTAGGTAGACCCCCTGTCCCCCAGAAACACACCAGAGAATTCACCTGTCAACACAAAACTTCAGCATCACAACCTCATAAATACAGGGACATTCTGGACACAGATATGATGTAAAACAGTGGTTGTTAACAGAGGTTGTGTGGCTCACCTTGTGGTAGGAGCTGACAGTTTCCAGAGGTCCAATAGACTCAGGAGTCATGGACCGGGCCAGAACCAGAACCAGACCACTGAGACACAACACTGATAAGACAGTCAGCATGGACCATCTGAAATGTTAAGATGAAGAATATTAAACCAAACAATGAACATCACAAACAAGGAACAGTGTTCATTAACCCATAAAGGTCCAGTACTACTTTAATCTCAGTTCATAAATGAATGTTCTCTTTATCTAACCTTTCTGAAGTGATTTATCTCCATTTGTTATAATATTATCTTCTGTAGTTTGTATTTTATCAGTATAAATCCGATATTTTCCTATATTTAATTCACTGATCATGTAGATGTTCATTAAAGCTCAGATTAAAGTTGATGGTTATTATATCAGAAATGGATCAAACTGAATAAACAGTGTCTTTTTCAGTCCAATCTGTCATTAACTGAACATAAACCCAATGTATCCATTCACTGTCATTGATCCAACTCCATGGGTTTGACTGGTGAATCAATGTTGTAGAAGATGACAGTGTTTCCACATTCACTACGGAGCCTCTGAATGTCCAAATAGGTCATATCTGATGACCATGAGAGGATGAAGAACTGTATTTTACACCAATTACTGACATGGATGAATAGGATTAGTGAATCAACAGGGATTAAACAGTTTAGATCAGTAGTGACTGATGTTTGGGTCTTTATGGGTTAATTAACAATATCAAAGTCATGAATCATGATAAGATAAAAACAAGATAAGATAAGATAAGGTAAGATAAGATAAGATAAGATAAGATAACTTTATTTATCCCAAAGGTAAATTCACAGAAGTCAGTGAGCTCATCTATTTATCAGAGTTATTCAGTCTGATGCAGTTCCATTTACACAATTTCACTTACATCTACAGTAAGTTTAACTTACAATTTCACAACTCCGTTTTCACAGATGTTAATTAACTACTTGGGTTATAATTGTGATGGTTTCAGTGGAACAGTCAGTGTGTATTTGTGCTCTACTTACTCATTCAGGTGGTCTGCAGTCCTTTACCGCTGTCTCTCGTTGTTTTTGTTACTGTGGTGGTGTTGTCTTTCTTTTTGATTCGGTCCTTTACTTCCTCGCTAGCCAAAATGAGGAGTTTTGCGTCCGACAGGGTAAAGTTCGCTGCTCAAGTTACCATGGTGAATCAGTGAATCTGTGATCGATGTTGGGGTCTACAGAGGAAGCTGGGTGCGCACACTTATCCAGGATGAGTTACACCTGGCTAGATGAATCCGTGTCCGTTCATCCTGGCTTGGTCTTTATGAAACCGATTAAGCCTGGACTCCCATGTTTTGGATTCGTTGAACGCGGCTTAGTCAGTCATCCTGGATGACGGAATCCTAGTTTCGTGAAACAGGCCCTGGGTCTGAAATGAGAGGGAAGAGATGTGTACAAAATAAAGCAGGAAGTGCAAGACAGGACCAAATGTGAATGACTCTAACATAACATAAAGTGACCAAAGTCGAGACATGAAACACTAAACTAGTGGCCGGGTCCCACACCACCAGCAGCCAGTCACCAGGCCAGGCCGGATCCCACACCACCAGCAGCCAGCCATCAGGCCTAAATAGTCTATCAGCCAGAGGGGGTCACTGGTACCAAACAGGGGGGCAAATGCTATCAGTTATTTTTTGAAAGGTGTACATATGTACAGGGTGGGGAAGCAAAATTTACAATATTTTGAGGCAGGGATTGGAAGACAGTGTATGACTGATTAGTTTATTGAAAGTCATGAGAATTTATTTGCCACAAGAAAATTTACATAATAGAAAATGTTTTTATTCTATGTGTCCTCCTTCTTTCTACATAACTGCCTTCACACACTTCCTGAAACTTGAGCAAGTGTTCCTCAAATATTCGGGTGACAACTTCTTCCATTCTTCTTTAATAGTATCTTCCAGACTTTCTCGTAATAGTTTTGCTCATAGTTATTCTCTTCTTTATATTATAAACAGTCTTTATGGACACTCCAACTATTTTTGAAATCTCCTTTGGTGTGACGAGTGCATTCAGCAAATCACACACTCTTTGACGTTTGCTTTCCTGATTACTCATATGAGCAAAAGTTTCTGAAAAGGTATGGATAATAGTGTTAGGTATGATTATGACATAAATATATATTTGGTTTCAAAACAATTGACGTAGTGCCTGGTGAGAAAAAACAACTAAATTCATTCATTCATTATCTGAACCCACTTTATCCTCACCAGGGTCACGGGGGTCGCTTGGAGCCTATCCCAGCTACATAGGGGCGAAGGCAGGGTACACCCTGGACAAGTCGCCAGTTCATCGCAGGGCTGAACATACAGAGACAAACAATCACTCTCACATTCACACCTAAGGGCAATTTAGATTAACCGATTAACCTATCGGTGCATGTCTTTGGATGGTGGGAGGAAGCCGGAGTACCCAGAGAGAACCCACGCAGACACGGGGAGAACATGCAAACTCCACACAGAAAGGTCCCACCCCCCGTCGACTGGTGTTGGAATTGAACCCAGGACCTTCTTGCTGTGAGGCACGAGTGCTAACCACTGCACCACCGTGTCGCCAAAACAAATAAATGTTCATTGTAAATTTTGCTTCCCCACCCTGTAGATAATAAAAATGTATGATAGCGGTGTGAGAGTGGTAGCTTTCTGTAAAATATTGGCATGTTTGATATACATAGTCGGTTCCTTTACAGCATTTTGGCTACACAGACCTTTAAGTGGTTTTCTACTAATATCTTCTGGCAGGTTGAAGATATAATTACAAATATGGTCTTGATCAAAAGCCAAGATATAGGCCTTTAAGATAACTACTCATATTCGGTGCAGAAAACTTTATTGTAGGAAAACTAGCCACTGGTGCTTACCCCTACCCCTTAAATATTTGTGTTTTTTCAGAAAAATTCTAAAGAAGTTCATCTCAGAAGACAACCATGTAGTTTACGGCAATATGTTTGGCTAAATTACTTAGCCTTAGGACATTTCAACATAATGCATATCGTACATTAGGAATTTATGCATGTTCTAGGAGAATTATGTGAAAATAATGCAAAACAGTCTGCTTTTTCCCAGGTTTTTTATGATAGCTTCCTTATTACTCAAGGTATATCTTCGAAAAGGGTATAAACCTTTCGTTGGTATTACTGGCTTTTAGGAAAGACTAGAAAATGTAAATTATATCCAATTAAACTGGCAATCTTTACTTAGATTGTTAGCCCTACCCCTTAAATATTTTGTTTTTTTTTGCAGTGACTCTCTATTTTGACCTTCATAACATCAATAAATTGGAACAGTATGGAATCAGGGGAGTGGAGCTGAATTGGGTGAGAGGCTATTTGGAGAACAGGAAACAGTTTGTGATGATGGGAGACTGTCATTCTGAGTGTTTAGGTACTGTGTGTGGTGTCCCCCAGGGGTAAGTGTTGGGACCTAAACTGTTTCTAATGTACATTAATAATATACGTAGCTTCTAGAACACATCCTGTGGATGCGCTGGGATGCATCATCAGTGATGTTTCCTGGGGTCAACGGGTGTTTCGGGTCTGTTCGAGCATCATACACCCTCACCCAGGCGACCCGACCGGGGTGATCAAGTCCCGGCCTGCATCCCAGCAGCAGTTGACCACGGGGCTTCCCTCTGTAGCCAGAGCCACCTAGTGGCTCTCTCTGCAGCATCAGTGGTTAATTTGATGGGCCTCTTCTTCACCAGGCCCACAATCCCTAGCTTAGCTAAGAGTCTGCAAAGTGACCGACCTGCAAAGCCTCGACATCCCACCTCGATAGGCCGTCCACATCACCCTTGGATGTAGTCTTTAAGATGTTGCAGACGTCTTCGTCAAACTGTTGCCACTTGGCCACTTTGTTCGCTGGGGGCCATCTAATCTTCCTATTCTGCAATATTGCACAGGCTTTGGGGGGCTGGAAGGCATGGAGGTTCTGGGCGCTGTGGGGTGATTCCTGGCCGGGCCCCTCCTGCATCTCACCAGGGCTGGTGCCTGTGCTCTGCTCTTCCTGCTCCTTCTCTCTGCACTTCATCTTGGCCATATGGATTTTTAGGCCACACTCGTTCTTACAAAGCTTGCCACAGGTGCATCTAACGGTGTTCATCATGGTCGGTTGGCCGTTAGTGTGGTTCGTTGCCATTGGGTCCATCCTGTTGGGGATCTCATCCTCCCCCCCTCTCGGGACCCACTGGGGGTATTTTTCCTGAGGTCTACCTGTAGCTTGATTGGGTGTCTTCCTCACAGAAGACTCAGGGTGAGGTAAAGTGTCTGAACAAAGGAAATTTATATTATTTGGTGATGACACAAATATTCTAGGAAGTGGTGAGAATTTACAGCAACTTTTGGAATTAACCACTTTAGAGCTAGATAAAATTAAGTATTGTTTGACAAAAATAAGTTCTCAATAAATCTGTGTAAAATGAAAATCATGACTTTTGGTAAATGTAAAAAAAGTCATGAGGTAAAGGTACAAATAGAGGGTGTAGATATAGAAAGGGTGAATCAAAACAAGTTTCTTGGAGTAATAATTGATGATAAAATTTGCTGGAAACCTCACATAAAATATGTACAAAACAAACTATCCTGAAGCATCTCAGCCCTGGCCAGAGCAAGGGGGATATTAGATCAAAAATCACTTCAGATTCTGTATAATTCATTGATCTTACCTTATTTAAGTTACTGTTTGGAGGTATGGGGAAATACATATACAAGTTCATTACAAAGACTTTTTATACTGCAAAAAAGAGCAATAAGAATTGTTCACAATGTTGGTTTTCATGAACACACAAATCCACTATTTTTACAGTCTAAAACTTTAAAACTCATTGATCTTGTGGAGTTCAAAACTATTAAAATAATGTGTAAAGCAAAGAATAACTTACTACTACTACTTACTTACTTATGTTCAAGAAATGTTTTGTGAAAGAGAAAGAGGCTATGATTTACGGGGAAAATTAAATTTAAAGATTCATAAAGTACACACTACGTAAAAAAGTTTCTGTATCACCATTTGTGGAGTAAAAGTGTGGAACAAATTGTCTGTGGAGATAAAACAAATATCTAACATAATTCAGTTTAAAAAAGACATAAAGAATTGATTCTTAAGAGGTACAGTATTTAATAATGACAATGAGGCCTGTTTGTCTGTTTATGGATAATGTTGTATCGATAAATCTGCTGTAATTATTGAAGAAAATTGTTCAATTGTTGTGTCTGTTTGTATAACTGTACTGCCATGAACGTTTGTTGTGTATAATTCAATTACTGCATTATGTATTTGTTGTGGTTTGATGCTAAAATTAGAAATTGTTTGTTGTATTGTTTGATTCTTGTATTATGTTAGTGATAAAGGTGCAAAAGCACTGAGGGGTAGGATTAAATAAATTTATACTTCTTCCTACTCCTTTTCGACCATGCAATATTCAGACTTGTATGTGCTTGAAGAAAGATCCTGTTCATTTAAATGTTATTTTGTTTTTGTCTTAATTTGCTTCATTTTTATTTTATTTTGTTTATTTGCATGTGTGAAATTAAATATAAATAAATAGATAGATAGATAGATAGATAGATAGATAGATAGATAGATAGATAGATAGATAGATAGATAGATAGATAGATAGATAGATAGATAGATAGATAGATAGATAGATAGATAGATAGATAGATAGATAGATAGATAGATAGATAGATAGATAACATGACTAACACACCTGACAAGACATGACAATAAGTAACTCAACAAATCCTACACTTATCCAACTAAATTCTGACAAACACACAAACAGCACAAACAAAAAAATGCTATACATATCAAAAACAGACTCTGTCCATTTGGCAACAGCATTACACATGAAAATAAACTCTGTCCCTTTTATGACAATAATACAAATATCCTTTCATTCATTCATTCATTCATTCATTCATTCATTCATTCATTCATTTATTCATTCATTCATTATCTGAACCTGCTTTACCCTCACTAGGGTCATTAGAGCCTATCCCAGCTACTTATGGGCAAAAATGGGGTACACCCTGGACATGTTGCCAGTTCATCGTAGGGCTGACGAACAGTCACTCTCACATTCACACCTATGGGCAATTTAGATTAACCTATTGACCAGTGTATGTCTTTCGATGGTGGGAGGAAGCTGGAGTACCCAGACAGAAGTAAGAGAGAACCCACACAATACACATATCAAAAACAAAAATAAAGTCTGTACATTTCATAACAGTAATACACATATAAAAAATAAACTCTGTCCCTTTTATCACAATATATACACACACACATATATATGTATATATATATATATATATATATATATATATATATATATATATATATATATATATATATATATATATATATATATATATATAAAAGTCCATTTCATAACAATAATACACATATCAAAAATAAACTCTGTCCCTTTCATAACAATTATGCACATATCAAAAATAATCTCTGCCCATTTCTTATCAGTAATATACATAGAAAAAAAACTCTATCCCTTTTATAACAATAATACCTATGTCAAAAACAAAATACACTCTGTCCATTTCATAACAATATTACGCATATTCATCATTCATTTATGTATTTTTGCTGATCCACATGATGGAGACCCTGCAGGGAAGGTACTTTGCCTGTTCAGCTTGTAATGGCAAAATTACTTATATCCATATATATTCATATATTTCATATATCATATAGGTATTTCAGATATATTCATGTCACTGTGTATTATAGAGCAGTTTGGACCTCTTTTGTGTTGTGTCCAGAGTAGAAGGCCAAACCAACATTTCTCACAGGGGTCTTATCTCTTAGTTCCTGACACTAACCAAAACACTTTCCACACATCATAATTTTCTCATGGGAGACAGAAGACTACAGGATGATTTTGTATTTTTGGGTTCAGACCGTCTCAGTCTTTTGTCTGAGGGGTATCTCTTTCTATGGAGCTCCAAATAAAGGGATTTCTTTGACACTGAACGTTTGAACTTATCCTTCTCTATTATAGACGAATTAGTAAAGTAATATTTTTTCCATAACAAGCTGTTCTGTTGCATCTTGACTAGTTGTGAATCTTTGGTCCGAACTGGGCTTTACCTATGTATAGACTCATCACCGATTGCTGATTACTCACTAAGGTGGGCTGGTCTGTGCTGAGTACCTAGAGTCCATCCTGGAGATTGTAATAGACTGCCTGAGCAGGAGACAGTTCGGACTGGATTAATTTTACATGGGCACGTGGAGTAATATTACTTTACCACAGGACAATGGTAATATTAATGGCCAATTCACACGGGATTAGAAATATCAGTAAAACTACCACAAGTGGGAGGGGTACATCCATTCATGCACCGGCGTCTCCTACTGTTGTCATGTGGGTGTGACGTCGCTTGCTGTTATCACTGCCAAGAATATAAATATTGTCCATCAACCAGATGATTAAACTAACATTTTTTTTTATTAGCCACATATAGTCCTGCTATGTTGCTTAATTTACCTAAAGCAGTCAGAAGTCCCATGCCTCAATCAAGTGCTTTTGACCTTCTTTGGCTTCTGAATTGTGTTTGTCATATGCCAATTCTGACAGTACATGAGGTTTCACATGCACTTGTCTGACTGCCTACTGGAAAACTGAGTGCTTCTTCAAGAGCCTCCATGTTTGAAAATCTGTGAAAAACTACTTGTAAACAGGATATGACAGAATATCTACACACATATTAACTACTGGTCTATTCACACATGAGTAGTATTACCTGGGGTCATTTTCCTGGACCCTTTTACAGAAGATAAAAGTTGGGGTAAGCTATACTAATATTGTGTAGTAATGATTAGTGACGTAGCACATAGCACAGGACTAAAATCTCTGGCAATTATTACTTTACCCCATGTACCCATGTAAAACTAATCCCGTCTGAATAGTGCTATTGACTAGTAAGTGGAGTGGGATAGAATGTATCTCTGTTTTATGTGATGGTCATTTCTAAATATTTATACCACAACTACAAAAGCAAAATTTTGCCTAGAATTCCTGTTTGTATTCTTTAACTGTAAGGCAAATAATAAGGATTTGTAATGTCACTGAATCATTGAGTTGATACATGTCATTGTTTCATTGAGTCCAGATCAGTATTGGCACTGCAGGGATCCACCAAAAACCACATTAAGCCCAATTTTATATGTAGACAACCATATGTTATTTTGTCATGAATAATGGCATTAGACTCATAACAGCACCCATGGGAGTTAAAACCATGATTACCTTGATAACATTCAATAAATTTGAAGTCCTTCCTTCTATTTTTCCTGAAAACAAGCTGAAACCATGGATTTGTGTGACCACAGCCCATATTTCCCCTGCTTGCAGTTCATCTGAGATCAGTGTAGGTCAGAGAACCTTTTCTACACAACTGTTATTCTTTTGCCCCTGGTGTATTACATTATATGTTGCATATTTCTGAATGCAGTGACACATTGTGCTAAGTGACAACCATTTCCTGAGCCCATGTGTCCACATTCATCATGGTGAAATGATGGTTTGTCATACAATACTGCCTGAGGGTGAAAGGTCACACACATTTAACAGCATTGTCCACCTTTGGCCTTGATATACACAGATTTTCCTGACCTCCCTGAATAATTTCATAATTCGTTGTAAATACACTTTATATATAATGAAAGGCCAAAATTATTCATTACTGTGTTGAGAAATATTCTTCTTGAACTTTCTTACAATTCTCTCATGATCTTTGACACATCATGTAGAGCCACATTCCATCATATAAAAACTACAGCCCTGTCCACACCAATATTTTAATTATACTATATATATTTTAATTTGCAGCTGTATAGCTGTGTGATAAAGAGATTAGAAAATTATGGCATTTCTTACATGTCTATTGCCGTTTTCCGTAACAAACATGCACATGAAGCATCAAATATGTCATACAGGTGTATAAGTGTGTATGACACTGGTGATATGGTGACATCTACATAAAGACTACACTTCTACTACTCAAAGCAATACCATTACTTTAGTTTATAATGTTCCTTGTCAGTTCTGCTCACCTTCATGACAGCCTCTGTGTCTTCTATGTCCTGTATTATCTGAAGGTCCAGATGAAGTGTTAATGTAAGTTCTCATTTGTCCAGGTCATTGTTCTTTCTGGTAGTTTTTGAAGCTCAATTGGGCTGTTTTTGCAGTTATAAAAATGGCTTGATTCCTATCAGGGGAGTTCAGTTGTAAAAGCTTACTTGTTAAAGTGCTTGGGGAGGCTGTTTAAAATTGTAGATTTTTATGATGTGACAAATGTATAAATCTTAACGCTGACACTCATACTGGGAATAATTGAGTAGTTCCAGTTTATTTACAAAGCACCTGCTTTAAAATACCCTACAGAACACTGTGTGGCTGGAACACAGACCTCCGCAGGGAAACCACATCATAGTCATCATAGATATAGGTCACGTAGCAGTAGGACAGTATCTGTGAATGAGCCTTAAGGTGGTCACTAGTCCCTATAGCATGTTCATGGTTTCTGGTTGTGACATTGAAGCTGTGCTTTTCACTCTGCTCTTGGCATCTATATATGACTAAAGCTTTTCTCTGTGTGAGGTTGAAATGCGTGGGCACACTTGCAGAATAACTTCATTACATTTGATGTGGTGTGACATGATTTGGTGGTCAAGCAGCCCTTTGCTGCATTGCATTGTGATCTGGTGATTTACTAGAGACAAGAGAGTTTTGTAAAGGGGGTTGGATTGTAATGATGGTTAAGAGTGTTTTACAGTCAAGACTTCCTGATGCTTAATGCTGCATAACACAACAGTGATAATACTATTCTGCTGTTTTGGCCAGGACAAAGGAATGCTTTCTCTTCCTCTTTCATGATTTGACCCAGCTTTTTCAAGAGGTTATTAAAATTAGAAATATTAACACATTTGTCAAATGAATGAATTCTTTGATTACTGGCTCTATTTCTGTTTTTCAGACACCCACACCTTAAAAAAGATCAACAAAAGGAACCAAAATATGTGCTTAAATGTTTTTTAGAATTGTTTTCTATAACTGCTCTTTTTACAAAGATGAATTTAAGAGGACTGTTTGTATCACATGGAATAACTTTCATAGATGCCTAAGTCTTATATTTTTAAAGCAGTTTTCATCTCTATTGTCTGACTGATGGTAATTTATATGCTGGTAATATATATGCACAGAATACGTTTGGTTTTCCTTTTCTTGTCTTGAACAAATATAACAAAACAGTCTAAGTCAGTGGTTCCCAACCTTTTTGGCTTGTGACCCCATTTTAACATCACAAATTTCTGACGACCCCAGACATTCAAAACAGAGACATTTTTACCTCCGCCAGGAGGTATTGTGATCGTTTTGCTTTGTGTGCGTGCGTGTTTGTTTGTTTATTAGCAAGATAACTCAAAAAGTTATGGACGGATTTTCATGAAATTTTCAGGAAATGTTGATATTGGCACAAGGAAGAAATAATTAAAATTTGGTAGTGATCGGGGGTGGGGGGGCCCACGGGGGGGCCCCACTGATCTGTCTTGGTGGAGGTCTGCACTCTCCGAGTGCTTTTCGTGTTTATGTATTGTGATTGTCTGCTGACCATATATTTTTAATTAGTAAGTTTTTATTTTTAAATTTATCAATTACTAGAAATTTCAGGCAACCCCATTTGAATTCCAGGTGACCCAACATAGGGTCCCGACCCCAAGGGCGAAAAACACTGGTCTAATGCCATGTTTCCACTATGTGAAACTCGGCTCGGCTCGACTTGACTTGGGTACCAGGTCCTATTCCTGGAGACCGTTTCCATTACAGGAAACTACCAACTTCACAGTACCTGGACGTCATAGCGATGCGGCGCGTTACTTCCGTGTCGTCTGCTCAGAGAGTTATTGATAAACTCGCTTGTTGCGTGTTGTCGATTCAAGCTCACGCTGAATTTTTGCGTCTGAACCTCTTTAGCAAACCATGATGTAGGCTGTCATCATGTGGATTAATCTACCGCTATTTTTACTGGAAACTTCCGCATCTGTTTTTTGTAAAACGGTGGGTTACAGAGACGACTCTCTCACCAATCAGTGGTCTGCAGTGTTTATGCGTCACGTTTTAGTATCTGTTCCCCAGTCCTGGAACCTTGGTGGAGGTGATACCAAAAAACTACTACTGGGTACCAGATTCCAGGTCCTTTATAGGTCCTCTGTATTGTATTTTTTCTGTAATTTAATCCAAACAATCCTTTAATATTCTTGGATTAATAATCAACATCTTTTCTACAACAACATTCAAAAGAATTGATCTGTTATTTGACATCCAAAAACATGCAACAAGATCATCTCCTACCGAGTGCACCACCTTGGAGGGAAGAGACAGGACAGATGGCGCCCTCGACCCATCATTTATTTATTTATTTATTTATTTATGTATTATTAGGATCCCCATTAGCTGATGCAGTACATCAACTACTCCTCCTGGGGTCCTCCCATTCCAAACAGACATACAGTATCCATTTCCAAGCATAACAACAATGTGATTCACCCTTATATTTCCTTCTTAAGAACACTCAACAATCAAACAAAACAACATTAACAATAATAACAATACTACAAGATCAAATTAAAAACAACACAAACAAACAAACAAACAAAAATTAATAATATTCAATAAATAAACCTAATTATAATTTTGTGTGTATGTGTGTGTGTGTACATGCATTTGCTAATATCATATGTTTATGTCTACATGTCTTCCGAATTGTTTACAGACGTTGGGTTATTTGATATTGCTTCAGTTGTCTTTTAAATCTCACTTTTGTTTGTTCTTTAGTGATCTGTTCTGGAAGACAGTTCCATTCCACCATGGCTTGATATAGAACTGTTCTTTGGATTGATTTTGTTCTTGCTATAGGAATTGTATAGCAGCCTCTGGTGGCAGGACTCGTGTGGTATGTATGTATGTCAGAACTATGTGTCAGTTGGTTATATAAGCAATTGGGGCTTTTTAAGATATTAATATTTCTAACAAAAACAATCAGTGATGCTGTCAGCCTCTCCGTGACTTTCCTCCAGGAGAGCTTGACATACATTTCATTTACATTAGACCTTAGTGTGCATCGTAGGGCCAGCCGAGCTGCTCTATTCTGAGCCATCTGCAGCTTTCCTATCTCCTTCTTACTTGCACCTGACCACACCACTGAGTAATAGTCTAAATTTGACAACACTACAGTTTGA
Organism: Sphaeramia orbicularis; assembly: GCF_902148855.1. Lineage (NCBI taxonomy): Eukaryota > Metazoa > Chordata > Actinopteri > Kurtiformes > Apogonidae > Sphaeramia > Sphaeramia orbicularis. Next base: position 7,650,232 of record NC_043979.1, read on the forward strand.
AGAACTTGCTTGGTCAGTTGTGGTGTCAGAAAAGCTGAACACCTTTTAGTAACAGATATGTTCCTTCCCATCTTCCCAACAACAGCATCTATTTGTCTCGTCCATGACAAATTACAATCCACAATAACACCTAACAGCTTTGTTTCTTCCACCTGTTGAACAGCTGTATCGTTTAGAATCAGATTTAGCTGTGGTTTGGATCTCAGTGCATAATTTGTACCCAATAGCATGCTTTTAGTTTTTGATATATTTAAGACTAATTTGTTGTTGGTTACCTAGTCTAATACTATTTGCAATTCTTCATTCAGGGTTTTTGTGATCTTATCAACTGTTGGTGCATCAATGTATATTGTTGTATCATCAGAAAACATAGACATATTTGCTTTTTTAAGAGCTGATGGAAAATCGTTGGTGAAAATAGAGAACAGCAATGGACCAAGCGAACTTCCTTGCGGAATTCCACTTTCAACCACTCTAGCTTCAGAGAAGCTACCATTGAAAAAAACTCTTTGCTCACAGCTGGATTTTGGCATTTCCTGCCTTAGTTTACTCACTTTGTCCATAAAGTAATTATTAAAATAATTAGCAATTTCAAGAGGTTTAGTCATAAATTCACCATCTGTTTCAATGAAGTATGGTGTTGAATTGCTCTCTCTGCCCATTATATTATTTAGTGGTACCCCTGAGCTTTTTTCCATAATGCTTCATGTTATACAACTTAGTTACATAATACAGTTTCTTCTTTTTCCTGTTCAATTTGGTCACCTTGCTTCTAATTTTACAGTATATCTGCCATTCTAGTGGATTGCCAGACCTAATTGCCGCCACCTTGGCCCCATCTCTCTTGTCCATACATTTCTTTAACTCCTCATCAATCCACTGTGCACTCACAGCCCTGACTGTTAGCTTCCTGACTGGTGGATGTTTGTCAACCACAGGACACAGCAATTTCATAAAAACATCCAGTGCAGCATTTGGATCCCTCTCTTTACACACATCAGTCCAACATATATGTTTTACATCATCCACATACGACTCATAACAAAATGATTTATATGATCTCTTGAATACTATTTTAGGTGCAGCCTTTGGTACCTTGGCTTTCCTGGCTATGGCTACTACATTGTGATCGCTAAATCCAACAGGTACCAATACAGCTTTTGAACATAGTTGGTATAAATATGATCAATGCAGGTGGATGATGTGACTCCTGAGCTATTAGTGAAAACCCTTGTTGGCTGATTTACCATCTGATCCAGATTACAAGAGTTTGTTACACTAAGAAGTTTCTTTTTCAGTGAACAGCTTGATGATAGAAAATCAATGTTCAGGTCTCCCAGTAAATAAATCTCTCTATCTTCATCACATACTTTCTCAGTCATTTCACACAACATGTCTACATATTGACTATTTGCACTTGGAGGCCTATAACAGCATCCCAATAACAGAGGTTTTAAGTGAGGCAGGTGAACCTGCAACCACAATGTCTCCACAGCACTTGACATCAAATCCTCTCTTCTTTTAACAGGAATGTGACTTTGAATGTACACTGCAACCCCTCCCCCATAGGTGTCCCTATCCCTTCTATAGATGTTATATCCACTTATTGACACTGAACCATCCTCAAATGAGTCATCTAAATGTGTTTCTGATATGGTCAAAATATGAATTTTGTCTGATATCAGCCAATTCTTGATGTCCTGAACCTTATTTCTGAGACTGCATACATTAATGTGGGCTATTTTTAGTCCTTTTTTGGGAAGTTTTTCAGATACAAACATAATACAGTGATGAATCAACAAAAGTGTTTGTGTCTGTGTGTGCATGTGTATGTGTGTGCGTGCGTGTCCACCAAGTTATACCAAGTTACAAACCCATTTTGGCTTGTTGCTCCCTTCTCTCAGTCTTTTGGGAGGGAGGATGGACAATAAGTTTGTCATATCTAATGAAAGCAATGTTCCCTTTGCTCCTCTCAGCCTTCATGGCTGGAATGAGTTCTTTCCTCTTCTGTCGTACTGCTTCAGTGTAGTCCTCGTTAAGGAAGATGTTAGTCCCTTTCAGTTTATTGCGTCTTCCCAGCACTGCCATTTTGTCCTTGAACCGGAGGAACTTCACTACAATCTGCCTGGGTCTGTCCCCTGAGTTAGTTCCCGTTCTGTGGGCCCACTCCAGCTCGATCCTCTTCTCATCCATCTGGAGCTTCACCGCAAGCACATCACGGACCTTGTCCTCTAATTCCTCCCAGCTCTCCTGTGGGGACTCGGTAATGCCATCGATGATTATATTATTTCGTTTGGATTGACCCTCAAGGTATTCCGCTTTGCCGTTCATTGTTAAGAACAATCACACACTGTTCTGATGTCTGTGTGTGCCTCTTTGTTCTTATTAGTTAACTCTTTTCCGGGTTCTTTTAGTTCATCCACTTCCTTTTGTGAAAACTGCAGACTGGTTTTCAGGTCATGCACCTCCTTAATCATAATATCCATTCTCTTGTTAGTGGAGTCGACCAGGATTTACACAAAACTCTTAAAGTTGTTTTCTTGCTGCTTTAGTAGCTTCTCGTATGCCTCTCTCTGTTGTTTAAGCAGGTTGTGCACCTGCGACAAACTGACATAGTCCTCTCCTTTCGGAGCCATGGCAGCTCCTGTCGTTTCCTTTCTCAACTAATCCACAGTCCATGGGAATATACCCGAGCAGCTTTATCCTAAAGTTTTATCCGCTCTGTATCTCCTGGCGCAAATCGTACACAAAAACTTATTCTTCTCTTACCGCAGCGACGTGACAGCGTGCTTCAGCGTGCTGTGATATTTTGTTGTGTTACTTAATTTTACTGTGTTCTAAAACAATCATAGCTTAATGTAAACACTTCAAGCAGAAGGAGCAGGTGAGAAGCTGAGGCAGGGAGCTGAAAGGAACTGATTTCAGCATGAACGACCAGTTTCCGAAGGAAATCCTGCAGAGACGTAAGAGTCTGTTCCCCGTTTGCCGTAGGTTTATTGACGGTGGGGCCCGTGCTCTTATCACTGTTGACGAACTGTATGTTAATGGTCAGCTTTACCATGATAAAGAGATCACACCCTGGGTTTGGCTGGGGCTGCACGCAGAGTGCGAGTTGTGCGCCGTGCCCCAAGGCTCAAACAGGGCTGGGAGCGGGGCGTGGCTTCAGCGTCCGGTGTTCTGGCTCAACAGGACGGTCGGCCGCTGCATCCAGGCCATGCCGTGAACCATAACTGAAGAGCCACAACAGGTAACCATAGGCCTACTTTGTGCAGTGGTATCGGTATGAAGAAAGGTAAAAAAAAACAAAAACAAAAACAAAAAAAAACATGGGTTCATGCATCTAAAATAATGATTGTTTTGGTATGTAATATTTCTGAAAAATGTAAACGTTATACATTTTAGGTGTTCCTGCTCAGGATGTGTCTTTTTAAGGGTCAAACCCATTAATCACAGCCAGTTACTCAGCATACCATTGCCTTTCAGTAGGGTTCAGAGTTTGAAAATAGTCTACCATATTTAAACGATAAACTGTCACAAATAACCCATTTCAAATGTCTTATCACTGATAAAGCAGCTGCTAAACACACAGTCTGTCACTCTGTTTCCTCCACTCTTGCCTTCCAACATGGTGGCGTATCTGTTTACATCCAGTATTGATGACGTAGGTGGCATCAGTTTATACATACACAACCACATTTGCATAGAAACAATCACACATGCATATACATACGTTCACACACACACACACACACACACACACACGCACACACACACACACACACACACACACACACACACGCATGCACCTACGCGCACGCGCACACACACACACTTGCTTTATTATCAGATTTAGTTTCCAATATGGCACCACTGACATTCTGCTCATGGAATATGTGTGGAACTGGCTCCAAGGAAAAAAAGGATCAAAAATTTTTAATCACTAAAAATAAACTAAAGACAGACATTGTCTTACTACAAGAGAATGCATATGTCTAAATCTGAAGGTCATATACTCAAGTCTCCCTTATTCCCTCACATTTATTTGGCAAATTTTAATTCAAAACAAAGAGGAGTTGCCATCATGGTTAGCAAAAAGATACATTTTTGTTATAATAACTCTACGATTGAACCAAATGCCCCCTGTGCTGCATCCGGGCAAAAATATCCAGACTGAAAAACAGCTTCTACCCAGAGGCATTCAGAGTGCTGAACTGCTCTACCCCCCATATGCTGACCATTTTGCACTTCAACAACAGGCCGTGCTATGTCGTATGATGTGGCCTTTTTACACTTTCCTTTTGTCATCTTCAGGGGCGTAGAATTGCGTAGGGATGCTAGGGACACGTCCCTACCAATGTCCAGCCACCACTGTGTAGTCACTATCAATACAACCGCTGTCTGTAGTGTTTAGTCAATGATTATGACACACAAAGGGTTAATAGTCGGTCTCTGCTAGAAGTCCTGCCTCTAACCTAATTATCACTCTCCAATTGCGGTTTTGCTATCGTACATGTGATTGGCCATCCCTGCTGTTACTCCATCTACTTGTAAAAGCTACCTGCTAGTTAGACAAGACAGGAGGCAGGTCATATGTATCTCCAACCGCTTAGCATAAGTTGTCAACATGTTTACATTTGTTCTGCCTGGGTCCCGTCAGCTAGACGGATTTTAATATCAGTGGTGTCATTTACATTGACATTTGTACATGTGTCTATGTGCATGCATGTACATGCACACACATATGCGTGTCTGTGTGTGTGCTTGGTAATTAGGATTTGAAGAATGTTTAAAGAAAAGAAAACTGGACATAAGACACTTCTTTAGGAGTCAAAGTGTAAGTTACTTCAAGGGTATAGAACTATAGAGGCTCAACAACACAGATACTGAATAAAAGACAATATTTAATGCCAAACAGATACACTTTTTTTTAAAGTTAATTTTACTTATTTTCATATATTTGTATGGAAGAGAGCAACTGTTTGACAGAGAGTAGAGAGACTGGAAGAGATGGAAGAGGAGAGGCAGGAGGAGGTAGAGGAGGAGAGGCTGGAGCAGATGAAGAGGAGAGGCTGGAGGAGATAGAGGTGGAGAGGCTGTAAATTCACAGGTGAAGTTAAATAATGATGGATATGTTAGTCATGAGAATAACATTGCAGAATGCATTAAATTCTTGTATTCTCTTTAAATATTCTGTAGCACCCTCATAGATTTCGCGTATGCACGAGTAGAGTTAAAAAACAGGGTTTATTCTTCTCCTTGGAACCCGTGAGAACTGCTCATGACAGAAAAACACAATAAAATACCTTTTAATACATGTTCTTGCTCTTTGTGTTAAACAAATAAATAAATAAATCACAGATGTTAATCACGTGAAATAAAACATTCAAAAGTACACAAACCTCGTTCACTGGCATCAACGAGGGGCTAAATAATCCTTTTGGCCTTAGTCTTGTCTTCTTTCTTGCTTGTTTCTTTGGTTTTATGGTTATTTCTACATCTTTTCATCTTCATGTGGTGAAGCTAACTGGTAGCTACAGACAGCAGGTGGGAAGTGTGTCAAGAAAAAGGGGTCGGGCGGAATCTAAAAACTATGCGACTGTTCCACCTACAGTATACCACCAGATGGCACAAGAACATTGTATATGTAAAATGTATTATATATTAACTGAAAGATGTCTGAATAAACACATAAAACTTACACTGTAACAAATTACTGTAAAAAAACGGTAAATTTTGTACGGTATCATGCTGTTATTTGTAAATACAGTATAATGCTGTAAATAATGAGGTCTTTAAGGAGGAAATTTAAAACAGTATTCAGAAATTTGACAGTATTCTACAGTATTTTCTTCAGTTCCTCCACTGCTGTCTTCCCGGAACTGCTCTGAACCAAGTCATCTGGCATCAAGTCTCACCAGCTCATTTAGAAAAAGATTCAGTCTAACGAATGTTAACTCTAGACTGGCTGCATCAAAGGTTAGTGGTTCTTTTACGAAACAGAAGGAAAAAAATAAATACAGAAAAAACGACCATTTTCCCCCGGACCATCCAGCAGTGGAACAGAGGCCACCTGATGCTTTCATCCTTCTGTACCTACACTGCCATCGCTCCATCCTGCTCCAGTTGGTCATTTATCAGGTAAATGTGATTTTATCAGTGGAATTGTCACCATGCTGTGGCATTTTGGGTTCATTAAACATTAAATGCCTCCATAAACCGCGTTAACACCGGGTGCAACTTACGCGGTGTAACAGTGTAATACTGCTTCATATTTGGGGGTGTTAGCCTTATGTAGCTAACATGCAGCTAATTTAAGTTGAAGCATACTAGCTAGCTGCGAAGTGGACACAGTTAAACTGAACAGTGTGTCAGTTTGTGTGGTTTTTGCTGCCCCAGGGTTACATTTCTAAGACATTAAATCTGTAAAGTGGAATTTACTAACTTGGACATCCATATTAACTGATATAATTAACCACTGTTTTAATAAAAGTAAGTGACTAAGGCTAATTTTTTCCCTCTTTGTTGGGCAGTTTGTTTAGGATGTGTAGCATTATTTAATGTCTGTATGCTTTATAGCTCTAGAAACACAGTGTCATTCATAACTGATCTACCATTGTCCAAATGTCTTCCACTGCAGCTGATACTGAGCTCACTCTGACCCTCCAGCCAGTCCCAGACTAATACTGCTGGAAGTGTCTGTATGTCTATGTTTGTCTATGTCTATATCTGTGTAGTAAAATAATTGCTTTTGCTCTTCCATGACAGTGTCTTGCCACTGTAAGACAAGAATAGCCGTAAGTGGTCGCAGTATAACTTATGATACCAAATTTAAATAAAGTACAAAAAAAGTACAAAATAAATGTATCACTCAGAATTTTGGGTTAATCGTAACCAATTTTCATACCTTACAGTGACTACATAGGTTCTTGGTAAACAATATATCTGATACTGTTTTGGGACATTAACCTCAGTTCTTGTCTCCATCAGTTGCAGGTGATGAAGTCACATGTGGAAGTTGGATGATGAGCATTAAAAGCCATGTTGTCTGTGAAGGCCTCCAACCAAGCTTCATCACAATGGTTGCTGCTGTTGCAGTGAATTTAATAAAAGCTCAGTGTTATAAGGTCATCTCTTGTTTGAGCTTTTTCTAGCAATGTTCATGATTTTGTATTTTAAAATGTAATTTGAAATGTTAAAATCCTAGCTTTTTGCTGTGTTATACTGTAAATATTACATTAAATATGTTTTACAGTAATATATTGTTTCTTGGAATATGGTAGTTACTGTAAAATGCAGCAAGTGTGGCTAACAGTATTTTACTGTAAAAGGAACATTATTTACAGCCCAGTACCGTAATACTTTTTAAAGTAAGAAACTGTAGTTGTAGATTACAGTAAAGATACTGTAGAATATCAGTAGCATGCTGGCAACTCTAGCTGCCAGTATTTTACTGTTATTTAACGGTAAAATTTATTACAGTGTACATAGGAACTAAAATGTTAAATGTAGGAGACTGTTACACTCCCACCAATCACTTGTGATTTTAAAGAACAAAGTATTGCTTATGAACAGCTTATGAATTAACGATTTATGAATTATATTTATATTTTAAGCAGAGTGAGGCTGAGCATCTTCTTCTGCTTCCAGCAAGACAACTGTCTTCTGAATGGGTCTCTCCAGGTGGACAGGTTTGGAGATACGTTTTCCTTTTTTATCGAGGGTTGGATCACTCAACATTTTCACCTTCCTCACTCTTCCATCCAGGATACACCTCAATGATTTTTGCCAACTTCTACTGATTATGTGGGGTTATCTCATCTTTCAGAAAAATGACATCATTGATCTTAACATTTCTGTGTTCTTTGGTCCACTTCTGCCTGCTTTGTAGATTTAACAAGTACTCCCTTTTCCACCTTGTCCAGAATGTGTTGGCGAGGAGTTGAACACAATGCCACCTCTTATGGAGATGAAGATCTTCCTTGACAAACTTTCCTGGAGGTGGGGAAATGCTTGTGGACTTCATGGTCAGTATGTGGTTTGGTGTTAAAGGTTCTGGGCTGGTCAGTAGTCAATGGTCTGCTGCAGGGCCGGACTGAGACTCATTTTCAGCCCTGGAGTTTCATACCTCACACCGGCCCACTTTAGATCACGACCGATTATTATTAAAATCATGGAATTATAACCTTACATGTTAGGTCTACACACTGTTCTGCAAAGCCTTCTAATTCAGTGTATTTTCTAAAATATTTCAAATTCAGTGCAAGTAAAGGTTGCTTCACAATGTGGATTTATTTCAACAGTGAGTGTAACATCGACATCTCCAACATTATTATTCCTCACAACACAACAATAACAGAATCTATATTTTTGTTCTTATAAGTGTTAACATTTTTCAAACCTTTAAAATGTTTGAAATGAAATGAAAGAATAGGAAAAAATATTAAATAAAAAAATAATAATAATAAAAAATAATAAAGCTTGCTGCACTTTCTAATAACTATCATTTTTGTATCCTCTGCAACAAAAGATTTCCATCACAACTTACTTGTGGTTTGTTCCATCGTTGCTATTGAAAACTTTTGGTATAGTGATATTAGGGGTTTGATGGGGATGATAAGAAAAAACTGTCTGTATGTCCTGTGACTGAGGGTGAGCAGAGGAACCAAAGCTAACAGCAGACTCATCTTCATCTGTCTCATTTGTGACTAGTGGTTCAGGGTTGTGCTGCTGAGCTGCTCCTCTGTCATCAGTAGACTCTGCTCTCCCTTTCACACTTCCTCCAGTTTCTCTAGACTCACCTGCACCTGGATCCCAATAAAAAATAATGTCTACAGACATTTGGACTTACTTTATTAATTAAGATATTTACATTGGCAAAATATGCAGCTTTATTTAATATTACTTTGTGCTATTGCCTTTCAGTTGTGGGCTTTGTGTATTTACTGTCTCACTTTTAATAATAAAAATTAAAATAGGTCAGAACTATGGTTTGGGTCTAGAAAGTGGTTTTACTGGAACTAATGCTTGTTCACACAGTCTGTTCCAACAGCTCACCTTTTCCTTCCATCCTGACAGGAACAATCCCCTCATCACTACTGGCTCCTGGCTCTGCTTCTGACACTAAAGCACATTTTAAAAATGATCATAATTCTCAGCACAAATCTTCTGTTTAGCAAGGCCTTGGTGTCAGTTTAATTAATGTAGTGCTGAATCCTGGAGCATCTCAGAGCACCTTTCATATTGAAATGGCCTACACCATACTCTTCATTGTAGCCTATTTCTTCTAATCCTCTTCCCTCTCTGAGCAGTCCTACCTGCCCACTCTGGACTTGTGGGCTCATGGCCGGTGTCTGCTGCTGAATGTTCTTTCTGACTCTGAGGAGCTACAAGACAAAGTTTCCCAGTTATGTGGCCTCGCATCATACTATTATTTAAACTGCATAACGTTATGTTACATGCCACAATGCCACACAATTCACTGACTCGATAATTAACTAACTTGAAAGGTGGTTTACCCGGTTCATCGTCCTCATTAGTTGTTTCCAACTGGGAGGTCGTTTTTGTGACAAAGTTGCAGATTTTGTCACATTTGGCTGCGTTTGCTTCCAGAGCTTTCCTCTTTTTAATTCTTGCTTCTCCACACCACCCTTGTTCTTTCTATTATCCATGTTTCAAACGGCAAACACAGCTGACCATCCACAGCCTACAGAGCACAGATCGTATATGCTCCACAGCTACAGTCTAGAGCTACTAACCATATGCAAGGACATGTTACATCAGGTCACGGTGTGTCCGCAAAAAAAGAGGAAGAAAACAAACAGTTTGCTAGTAGAGGGGGTGGGGCCCAGGAACAGCGGCTGCAGATTACGTGATCAACTCAGTGCTATGACTGAACACCGGCCCCAAAAAATAAATAAATAAAATATTAAATATATATTTAACGTGAACTCCAGCCCTCGCGGCCCAAATATTATACCGGCCCACCGGGAATTGTCCCTGTCCTCCCGATTAGCCAGTCCGGGCCTGGTCTGCTGTTAATCACTGCCATGACTTCATATAGGAATGTTCTTCAAGCTGCAGTATGTAGGATTGTGGCCAAAACTGGTACTGCAATCACATTCAAAATACTGTAGAACGTGGTATCCTCTCCTCCTCCCCCCAGGCTAGGGGTTGCCAGATCCCGCATGAGCATCTACTACTAGTGTTTCCACTAATCCTTGCCACCACACCATAAATTTCATACAAAAAAACTCAGTGGGTCTGCTCCTGTCTACTTAGGTGCACTAATAAAAGCTTATGTCGCCCCACGACCACTCCGCTCGTCTGGGGAACGTAGTCTGGTGGTCCCCAGACCTTGTACAAGACAATCCAGGCTCTTTTCATGGGTCGTTCCACGTTGGTGGAACGCTCTACCAAGTGCTACAAGAACAGAGTCATCCCTGCCTATCTTCAAGAAGCTCCTGAAGACCCAGCTCTTCCGAGAGCACCTCCTATCCTAGCACTTTCAAACATTCCATTTTAAATATTCTAATAAGGTTTTTCCCAGGACAACCACAGATTCTTTCACGATTATCTCTGGACCTGCTGCGGTGGTCCGGCCTCTTCCCTGCCCTCATCATCACCACTCACTTATCCTCAACCGCCTCCATGTGTCTCCCCCTACTCCCCCCTTCTCCCCCTCTCCCCCAGTCTCTATCTCTATCGCTCTCTCTTTTTCCCCTTCTCTACTCTCTCTCTTTAACCCCAACTGGTCAAGGCAGACGGCCATCCTCCAGGAGTCTGGGTCTGCTCGAGGTTTCTGCCTGTTAAAGGGAAGTTTTTCCTCGCCACTGTCACCAGTCACAAGTGTTTGCTCCAGGAGGATTCTGTTGGGTTTCTGTAGAATTGACTTAGAGTCTGGTTTTGACCAACTCTATATATAAAATGTCAAGAGATAACTTTTTTGTGATCTGGCGCTATATAAATAAAATTTGATTGATTGAGTGATTTAATTGGTTTTCCCCTGTAAGTCGCTTTGGAAAAAAGCGTCTGCCAAATGCGTAAACATAAACAGAAACATAACATAAAATGCGTAAACCTCCTTTGGGTTGACTTTGTACTTTGTTTGATGCGTTCCACTCGATTTGCAACGAACACATGAAATCTCCTAGCTTCATTGCTGATATATCCGAGTACAACCTTGGAGTCAGTCCAGTACATTTCTTTGGAGATTTCCATATCCAGTTCCTTTTTCAGCATATCACCGGTGCGAACAGCAACAACAGTCGCGGACAACTCAAGCCGTGGTATAGTTGTGACTTTGGATGGTGGAACTCTCGATCTTCCCATCACCAAGGAACAGTAGATTTCACCAGAAGTACTTACTGCTCTAAGGTAGGTGCACATACCATATCCAGATGCACTTGCATCAGAGAAATGATGAAGTTCGTAGCGCTGTGGCTTGAAGTTTGAAGGAATGTAGCATCTCTGAATCCTTATCTCTGCTAGGTTTCTCAGGTCAAGCAGCCAAGATTCCCACTGAGGTCGAAGACTGTCTGGTAAGGTGTCACCCCAGCTGAGTTTATGTCAACACATCTGCTGCAAGATCTGCTTTCCCAGCAAGATGAAAGGAGAGACAAATCCAAGTGGATCGAACACAGAAGCAACGGTAGACACTTACTCCTCTTTGAGTAAGTGGATTTTCCTTGATGGTCACTCAGAATTGGAACTGATCTGATGCCACACACCATTGTACGCCAAGTGCTCTTTCCATATGTACTTCACCAAATGCCATATCCAGATCTTTGGCAGCTGCAGCGCATTCCTGTTTTGGAAGTGAGGCTAGAACTTGGACGCTGTTGGAGATTAACTTGTGCAACCGAAGTTTGCCTGTACTGCAGAGCTTGCATGCTTCGCTGACAAACTGTATTGCTTGATCTTCGGTGTCGACACTTGCTAATCCATCATCGACGTAGAAGTTTGTTTTGATGAACTTGATGGTTTCCTCATTGAAACTTCCTTCTCCTTCAGTTGCAATGTGCTTGAGGCCGTAGTTGGCACAACCTGGGGAGGAAGCTGCACCAAATAGGTGTACCTTCATCCGGTAGACAGCGTGTGGAGTTTCAAGGTCACCATTCTCCCAGCACAAGAATCTTAGATAATCTCGGTCACGAGCACACACATGGAACTGATGGAACATGCGTTCGATATCACACATGAAAGCCACTGGACCTCTTCGGAAGTGGCACAAGACTCCAAGCAGGGTGTTTGTTAGCTCTGGACCAGTCAGGAGATGGTCATTTAATAAAGTTCCTTGAAAGTTGGCGGAGGCGTCAAAGACAATGCGAATCTTTCCAGGCTTTTGTGGATGATACACCCAGGCCCGGACTGGCTAATCGGGAGGACCGGGACAATTCCCGGTGGGCCGGTATAATATTTGGGCCGCGAGGGCCGGAGTTCACTTTAAATATGTATTTAATATTTTATTTATTTATTTATGTTTTGGGGGCCGGTGTTCAGTCATAGCACTGAGTTGATCACGTAATCTGCAGCCGCTGTTCCTGGGCCACACCCCCTCTGCTAGCAAACTGTTTGTTTTCTTCCTGTTTTTTTTGCGGACACACCGTGACCTGGCGTAACATGTCCTTGCATACGGTTAGTAGCTCTGTACTGTAGCTGTGGAGCATATACCATCTGTGCTCTGCAGGCTGTGGATGGTCAGCTGTGTTTGCTGTTTGAAACATGGATAATAGAAAGAGCAAAGGTGGTGTAGAGAAGACAAGAATTAAAAAGAGGAAAGCTCTGGAAGCAAACGCGGCCAAATGTGACAAAATCGGCAACTTTTTCACAAAAACGACCTCCCGTTTGGAAACTAATAAGGACGACGAACCGGGTAAACCACCTTTCAAGCTAGTTAATTATCGAGTCAATGAATTGTGTGGCATTGTGGCGTGTAACATAACGTTATGTCATTTAAATAATAGTATGATACGACGCCCCATAACTGGGAAACTTTGTCTTGTAGCTCCTCAGAGTCAGAAAGAACATCCAGCAGCAGACACCGGCCATGAGCCCACAAGTCCAGAGTGGGCAGGTAGGACTGCTCAGAGAGGGAAGATTATTAATAAATAGGCTCCATTGAAGAGTATGGTGTAGGCCTGTTCAGTATGAAAGGTGCTCTGAGATGCTCCAGGATTCAGCACTACATGAATAAAACTGACACCAAGGCTTTGCAAAATAGAAGATTTGTGCTGAGAATTATGACCATTTTTAAACTGTGCTTTAGTGTCAGAAGCAGAGCCAGGAGCAAGTAGTGATGAGGGGATTGTTCCTGTCAGGATGGAAGGAAAAGGTGAGCTGTTGGAACAGACTGTGTGAACAAGCATTAGTTCTCCTAAAACCACTTTCTAGACCCAAATGATAGTCCTGACCTATTTTATTTTTTATTATTAAAAGTGAGACAGTAAATACACAAAGCCCACAACTGAAAGGCAGTAGCATAAAGTAATATCAAATAAGCCTGCATATTTTGCCGATGTAAATATCTTAATTGGTTAAGTAAGTCCAAATGTCTGTAGATATTATTTTTTATTGTGATACAGGTGCAGGCGAGTCTAGGGAAACTGGAGGAAGTGTGAAAGGGAGAGCAGAGTCTACTGATGACAGAGGAGCAGCTCAGCAGCACAACCCTGAACCACTAGTCAGAAATGACACAGATGAAGATGAGTCTGTTGTTAGCTTTGATTGCTTTGCTCGCCCTCAGTCACAGGATACACATATTTTTTTCTTATCATCCTCATCAAACCCCTAATATCACTATACCAAAAGTTTTCAATAGCATCGATGGAACAAACCGCAAGTAAGTTGTGATGGAAATCTTTTGTTGCAGAGGATACAAAAATAATAGTTATTAGAAAGTGCAGCAAGCTTTATTTTTTTATTTTTTTTAAATTTTTTAATATTTTTATACTTTCATTTCATTTCAAACATTTTAAGGGTTTGAAAAATGTTAACACTTATAAGAACAAAAATATAGATTCTGTTATTGTTGTGTTGTGAGGAATAATAATGTTGGAGATGTCGATGTGCACTCACTTTTGAAATAAATCCACATTGTGAAGCAACCTTTACTTGCGCTGAATTGGAAATATTTTAGAAAATACACTGAATTAGAAGGCTTTGTAGAACAGTGTGTAGACCTAACATGTAAGGTTATAATTGCATGATTTTAATAATAATTGGTCATGATCTAAAGTGGGCCGGTCTGAGGTATGAAACTCCAGGGCTGAAAATGAGTCTCAGTCCGGCCCTGGATACACCCCATGGTGTGGGATATATCAGGCCGGTGTTTTGTCAATATCTTGCTCTGGAACTCTTTCAGCATCTCCATGAGCTATGATCTCGTCCATGAACCTTTTGTAGTCCACGAAGTACTGTTTGTTCCTCTTGAGCTTTCTTTCTAAACATCTGAGATGATGAATGGCACATGCTTTGTTATCTGGCAGGTTAGGCCTTTCACACTTGAATGGGAGTGGCATCTCGTAGTGACCCTTCTCCTTGTGTCTAATGCCTTCCTTTATTCTTGTCAGAAATCTGAGATCTTCTTGAGAGACTTTTACATCTTCTGAAGCTTTCTCGATAAAATCAGACTCCAACATTTTTAAGACATCTGCAGGAGAGATCAATTCCTTTATCTGAGTTCTGTAGATGTAGTGAACCTTGTTGGTGAGGTTTGAAGAGGGCTGAATTTCTGGCACTACTTCCTTCATGATGACTTGGTGACTAACTCCGAAGGCATCTCCATAATCAAGGCATGAATTACCATAACCTACAATACTCCATCCAAGATCTGTTTTTTTGTGCGAACGGCTGATTTTCTTTACCGCACACAACTTGACGGAGTACAAGTGCTTGAAGGCAGTTGTAACCGATTAGGAGGCCAATGTCACAGCTTTGTAGTGGAACGATTTCATCTGCAATGTATTCGAGATGAGGCCATGCTTTGGCTGTTCCAGGTGTTGGAATGTGATCTTGATTTGCTGGTATAAAGTCTCTTGCATACGTTACTGGTAGGTGAATGGTCTTATTTGAGTAAAAACCTCTTACTTGTAGACCTGAAATCTTGTGACAGGACACAACTGTGTTTCTTGAAGACATAGTAGTAAGCTTTAGCTGAATTGATCCACCTTTGGTATGCAGAGCTCTTGCTGTTTCTTCAAGAATGAAGGTTGTATCACTCTGTGTATCAAGGAGTGCATACACAAGCACTTCAAGTTCTGGCTCACTTTTGGCTGAAACCCATACTGGAATAATGGAGGATGTGTGGGTGTCCTCAACATTCTGTATAACTCTGTTAGATGTTGCTTCACTTGTTGATGGTGTGACGGAATTGATCTCTCCTGCAGATGTCTGTACATTTCGTTAACCGATGTCCAGCAAAAGGGAGGGCTCAGCAGAGTTAGGGGGCATTCTGCTGAGTCGTTCCCATTTCTCCGCCCCTGTTTCCCGTCCTCTCTTCCACGTCCAGCTCCTACCAGCAGGGGAGCCTGTTACGCTCACTGCGTTCATTGACTCTGGCACTGATGTGAGTCTAATGGACGAGGAGCTCGTCAGACAGCTGGGGATTGACTGGGTCGCTCTGCCTAAGCCTCAGTCAGTCAGTGCGCTGGACGGTCACCTCCTGGGAACGGTAATACACCAAACTCCACCCATTCCTATGCAACAGTCTGGTAATCATAGTGAGACTATCCAGTTTTTTATTTTCCAGTCTCCACAGATTCCCCTGATCTTGGGTTACCCTTGGCTCTGAGGGCACAACCCACACATTGACTGGTCCACAGGTTCCATCTTAGGTTGGAGCCCCGCCTGTCAGACAGTTTGTCTTCAGCAGACCCCTAACTCAGAGACCGCAGTAAGTTACTGTTCGGCCATAGATCTGTCCAGTGTTCCTCCTGAATACCATGACTACAAGGAGGTTTTCAGTAAATCCAGGGCTACGTCCCTGCCGCCACACCGCCCTTATGACTGTGCTATTGACCTTGTACCAGGCACCACTCCCCCTAAGGGTCGGCTTTATCCTCTGTCAGCTCCTGAACGAGAAGCCATGGAGACTTATATTAAAGAACCTTTAGCTGCTGGTATAATTCGACCATCCTCGTCTCCGGCGAGGGTGGGGTTTTTCTTTGTGGACAAAAAGGATAAGACACTTAGACCTTGCATCGATTACTGAGGGCTGAATGACATAACTGTTAAAAACCGATATCCTCTCCCACTCATCTCGTCAGCATTTGAGCTGTTACAGGGGGCGACCATCTACAACAAGCTGGACCTCCGCAATGCTTACCACCTTGTCCGGATCAGGGAGGGAGACGAGTGGAAGACGGCCTTCAACACCCCTACTGGTCACTATGAGTACCTGGTTATGCTGTTTGGGTTGACTAATGCTCCTGCTGTTTTCCAGGCCCTCATAAATGATGTGTTGAGAGACATGTTAAACAAGTTTGTGTTCGTTTATCTGGATGACATTCTGATCTTCTCTCAGTCTGAGCAGGAACATGTGCTACATGTCCAGGTGGTTCTTCAGTGGCTGCTGGAGAACTCACTGTTCGTCAAGGCAGGGAAGTGCGAGTTCCACATTTCTTCTGTTTCATTCCTGGGCTACATCGTGGGACGAGATCAGCTCGAGATGGACCCGGCCAAGGTTTCAGCGGTCAATTCGTGGCCCATTCCTGAATCCCGCAAACAGCTGCAGAGGTTCCTGGGGTTTGCAAACTTTTATTGGAGGCTTTTATCATCCGCAATTACAGCACGGTGGCAGCTCTGCTGACTGCCCTCACCTCTGCCAAGGTACTGTACAGATGGACAGAGGCCGCTGACACAGCCTTCAGACACCTTAAGGACCACTTCAGTACGGCACCGGTCCTACAGGTTCCTGACCCTGAAAGACAGTTTGTGATGGAGGTGGATGCTTCTGATGTGGGGGTGGGAGCGGTGCTTTCACAAAGAGTTGTTGATGATCAAAAGATGCATCCATGTGCTTTCTTTTCCAGACATTTAATTCCTGCCGAGAGAAACTATGACATCGGTACCCAAGAGCTTTTGGCCGTGAAACTAGCCCTGGAGGAATGGCGGCACTGGCTGGAGGGGACGAAGGTTCCATTTTTGGTTTGGACCGATCATAAAAACCTAGAATACATTTGCACAGCCAAGAGACTCAACTCACACCAGGCTCGGTGGTCACTATTTTTTACTCGGTTTAACTTTTCCCTATCATACCGGCCAGGTTCCCGCAACATTAAGCCTGATGCTCTTTCCTGTCAGTTCCTGGCCGAAGAGGAGAATGGTGAAACGATGGACCCCATTCTACCTGTCACTCACCGGATGGCGGTACTTACCTGGGACATGGAGGAATGGGTGAAGGCCGCACTGGAGGATCAGCCTGGTCCTAGTGCCTGCCCCCAGAACCGTTTGTTTGTTCCTCAAGAGCTCAGGTCAGATGTTTTGCAATGGATACATGGTTCTAACCTCACGTCACCCAGGTATCCAACGCACTACTTGAGGTGCTACAACGATGGTTCTGGTGGCCCTCACTGGCAGAGGATACGACTGAGTTCGTCAACGCATGTCTGGTATGCAGTCAGCATAAGACCCCTTGTCGCCCTCCTGCAGGTCTGCTCCACCCACTGCCTGTACCTCACTGCCCCTGGTCACACATCGCCCTAGACTTTATCACTGGACTGCCTCCTTCAGAAGGTAACACCGTCATTCTAACGGTCATTGACCATTTCAGCAAGATGGCCCATTTTATTCCCTTGCCAAAGCTCCCCTCGGCCAAGGAGACTGCGGAAGTTGTCCTGCAGAATGTTTTTCGTTTACACGGCATCCCTATGGATGTGGTGTCTGATCGAGGCCCCCAGTTCACCTCAGTGTTTCGGCAGAAGTTCTGCAGGTTGCTCGGGGCTTCATCCAGCCTGTCATCCGGGTGCCATCCCCAATCCAGTGGACAATCCGAGAGGATGAATCAGGAGATGGAAACCACCCTCCACTGTATGGCTTCAAGGAACCCGACGACCTGGACAAAACAATTGCTATGGGTCAAATACGCCCATAACACCCTCTCCAGCTCCGCTACCAGACTCACCCAGTTTCAATGCGCCAATGGGTATCAGCCTCCGCTTTTCCCCATAGCGGAGGCTGAATCAGTTTGTCTGTCTGCAGAAGCATTCATCTGCCACTGCAGATGGACATGGGTCCAGACCAGAGCTGCTTTAAGGCGAGCAGCAGAAAGATATTCACTTTCTACCAATCGTCGCCGGTCACAGGCCCCTCCATACAAGGTGGGGCAAAAGGTTTGGTTGTCTACGCGTGACCTACCCCTTCAGTTTGAATCCAAAAAATTGGCCCCCAAATACATAGGGCCATTTCCCATTGTAAAGATTGTGAATCAGGTCGCTGTTAAATTAAAGCTGCCCCGCTCCATGTGCATTCATCCTACCTTTCATGTCTCCAGGATAAAGCCAGTAAGAGAGTCCCCTGGTGCCGGACCCACAGCTGCCGCCTCCTCCACAAATGATTGATGGAACACCAGCCTACACTGTACACCGTTTGCTACATTCTCGACATGGAGGCAGGGGCCTCCAATATCTGGTGGACTGGGAGGGGTATGGTCCTGAGGAGAGGTCATGGGTCCTGGCCCGTCAGATTCTGGATGCCCAGCTGATTGGTGATTTTCACCACCGGAACCCAGATCAGCCATCCAACTACCGCCACCACACTGTGGACAATGGTGTGGTTTCTCCCCCTCCCCACACTCCTGGATCGCCGACAGAGGAGGAGGGGTCTTCGTTGGATGAAGAAGAGGGGTCTGGGTCTGAAGAGGAACCTATGTCCGAAGAGTATTGACCCTCCTCCAGACCCCCTCCGCCCTCCCTGTCTTGTTTTTTTTTGGTTTTTTTTTGGGACGTTAGGAGCCGTCCCTTAAGGGGGGGGTTCTGTCACATCTCTACCTGCTCTGCTCTGCTCTCTCTCTCTCTCTCTCTCTCTCTCAGTCACACCTCTTCATCTCTCTGACCTTTCCTCTAATTACTCAACTCCATTCACCTGTTGTTCCCAGCTGCCGTCATTAGGCCTGGGCCTATTTAACCTCTGCCTCTGCATGTGTATGTCGCCAGATTGTCAACCTAGTGTTACTATCCAGCATTACCTGTCTGAATCTCCGTTCCTGAACCTGTTTGCCTCGACCTGACCCGCCTGTCCGGAATCCCTGAACCCCGCTCGTCCGACTACGCCTACCTGTCCTCAGCCCTCGGAACCGACCCGCCTTCGTCAGACCAAGCCTGTTTGTCTCAGCCCTGGACACCGAACCTCCTTCTGACCACTGACCACGGCTTTGTCTGTCCCCACTGGATCTGTCTGGATTCCCCAGTTCTTGACCCCCGCCTGCCCTGACCATCCCACCGTCTGCCCCTTGTCTGAATCTTGTTCGTTTGTTAATAAATCTGTTAAAAGACTTGATCCTGTAGTGCTGTGTTTGGGTTCTCCGTGTGCTTGTGTCAGTTTGCTTGTTTGATCAGCTCTACATGACATGAAATTATGATTGCAAATGCAAAAAAACATCAACTTTCAGGAGTGCTGCCTTGGAGCACTTTTATGTCCCCACCAATGCCAAAATCAAACCTATTCCCTTGGCAGTGTTGGCAAGCTACTTGGAAAATGTAGTGAGCTAAGCTACCAGTTACTCTACCATAATGAAGCTTCACTATACAGAAGCTACCACCCAGCCAAATGTAGCAAGCTAAGTTACACAAACATCACAGAAGTAGCTTACTACGTGGGAAGCTACTTTAAGTTGCGCCAACTTAACATGGCGATAAACATAAGAAACTACATGTTTAAATTACCAGATTCATGCAAAGTCAATTTCATTGGGTTATCAATATGCCAGAGTAACTATAATCAAAGACCAAAAATTACTGGCCAATTACTGATATCTGCAGACCAGGATGTAGTTAACAATGCTCACTACGGTCCAATTCTAGTTCAAAGTCATGTGGAAGTCAAGGGCAGTAAACAGAATGTTTTGGATGGCTGTGCAGGCAGGGGACTCACTAAAAACCAGGCGTTTAACCCATGGGTGGGGCTCTACGTCCTGCGCCACATACATCGTGTACATCATGGACAGTGCATTTCTGATTTTATGGAATAGGTTTTGATATGTGGAAGAGAAAATTTTATTTAAGGTGAAATACGAACAAGGATGCATTGTCAACTTCAGATTTAAGACTTTTTTTTAAACAAATGTTCAAAAATAACTTTAACCCTATGTTTGCCTCATGTTGAATACATTTACATTCATGCAGCTGCATGTGTGACCAGTAAAACCTACAAACTGCTCCTGATCAAGTCAGGATCATTTTATAATAGTGACAAAATACTTCTAATGGATTTTTGGGTAATCTAAATAGAGTAGTCTGACATGTCACTGTTTCTAAAACATGTGTTTTTCTGGACTACTTAAAAAAAGGAAAGCAAAAATTGAGAGTATACCCACTTCTCCAGGGACCGCTACACCACTGACAAACTGGTTCCTTTAGTGCAGTGTTTGTCAAACTGAGGGTCTTTCAGGGGGGTCATGGGATCAGTCCTGGGTGTTTTTTTGTTCTTCAGGTTAGAACATGTATCGAGTGGAACTAATGTTTTGGCGTTGGAGCACCCTGGACTCATTTTAAGGATGTACACCAAACCAATCTACTGCCATGGTGATCTGTCACTAGACTAGGCAAAAAATTTAGGTTTGGACGATGGACAAGAACTGGACTGGAAAAGAAACATGGACAGACATGTTTGTGTTTTGGACCAGCTTGGACTTTAATGTTCTGAGATGTGCACTGACCCACTGATATTGGTCACATGTTCATCTTTGGTACCAAAATTTGTTTGTTGTTCTAAAAAAAGTTACTTTATTGTTATAGTTGTAAGATAATGTTTAGGTTAGATAATGGTAAGGTTTGGCAGCTCTGAAAAGAGCCTTTGTGGTGATCAACGTCCACATACCTCAGCCAACAACCATCGGATGTTCTGCAGAACACACCGGTTCCCTCTGGATTGAAGTGAACACCATCATCTGACAGGTGCGTGGTGTGGGTCTCATCTCCAACTCATGAAAACTGCATGATGCGCCTGGTCCACGCATACCCTATCCGCTGTCCGCTCTTTTTTTACCGCCTGCAATGACGCGGGAGGATGTTGGAGAACAGGAAGTGGGGAAAAGCTCCATCACTGCCCAGAGTTTGCTATGCGGTCCACAAGTGCGGGCACGGCGCTTTCAAGAATGTGCATGTTACAGTAAGACAAGCCCACCCCAGGCACAACACCTGGTTTATAGTGAGACCTGTGCAGACAATGTGTGTGCCCCGTTGTGAACAATCTTGAGTGGAATTGTGGAATTTAAATTTTTGGATTTAAAAAAAAACAAATTTAAACAAATTTTTTAACATTTCAACTTAGAAAAGTTGTCTAATCAATTTCTGTGACATTATTCACCCAATTCTTGTCAAATTTCACACACATTCTTTGCATGTCCCTTTCTCTCAATTTTAGTTTTTTTTTTTTTACAAAAATTTGAAAAGTTTTTCTTAGGGATGTACCGATTCCGATACGAGTATCGGGTATCGGCTCCGATACTCAGTGTGTGTACTTGTATTCGTACTCATAAAAGATATCCGATACAAATGCACCGATACCACTTACAGCCGTGTGACATTCACAGTTCAGTGCAGCAGGTACACGGTGGTGGAATAATGTGTGGGGAGTGTGAAGAGTGTGGAGATTTTTCAAAATAAATGACGGTGATAAAAGTAACGCTGACTGCAAGTAACGTTAAAGAAACATACAGATACGGACGGAGTGTTCTGTCCGTCCTCTGTGTACATTCCATCCGTTTTCCAGGTGCTGGCGGATGCATACCTGGACAGAGAATACCACCAGGAACTGCCGGGGGGTACGGAGCAGTGCGGACCGCTGCCAGTGGAAGTGAAAATGAAAGTTATCGCTCATTTATCTTTTCTCTACCTGCTGAAGCTAAGCTTTTAAACCTTACTAGCGAAAACGCTGCAATATTAGTGTCACATTAGTGTTGCCTCTGTCGTCTCCATGTTTGTTATTACTGACTTTCTTCTTCTTCTCAGAATACTTTACTCTTCTTCGTGATATTTGTCCAGTATGGCTAATTAAGAGCGGCACCCCCTGGTGGATTAATTGAGAAATGCTCATTCCAACACATTAAATGTCAGTAGCAGCACCTTGTTACAGTCAGACTAATGACAACAACAATAAAGTACATTTACAAAAGGAACTAAGAACTGGAATGGGATTATTAAGTACTTGTATTGGTACTCGGTATCGGCAAGTACTCAAATGTAAGTACTTGTACTCGGTCTGGAAAAAAGTGGTATTGGTGCATTCCTAGTTTTTATAAAGATTGGAAGCTGAAAAGACTCCAAATTAATCTTCGGGTAGGCAGGGCATCAGTGAGCAGTGAAGGTGGGTAATCCCAGCTTCACAGAGTAAAAGTCCTGCCATCTATTGCTTCTACCTGTTTACTTAACACAGGTGATTCCACTAATTATCCCATGTATTTCCGCGTTTCCACTACGTGGAACCAGCTCAACTCGGCTCGGCTTGGCTCGACTCGGTATTCCTGGAGACCATTTCCATTACAGGATACCACTGACTTTACAGTACCTGGACGTCATAGTGACGCGGTGCGTTATTTCCGTGTCATCTGTTCAGAGAGTTGCTGATAAACTCACTCGCTGCATGTTGTCTTGTCTGAATTTTTATGTTGGCCACCAAAGACTGAATCTCCTCGACCAACCATGGTGTAGTTTTGGGCTGTTATCATGTGGATTAATGTACCACTATATTTACTGTCCACTTCCGCATCTGTTTTTTTGTAAAACGGCGGGTCACAGAGAAAGCTGTCTGACCAATCAGTGATCTGCAGTGTTATACATCACGGATTAGTACCTCGGCGGAGGTGATACCAAAAAACTAGTACTGGGTACCAGATTCCAGGTCCTTTCTCGTAATGGAAATGCAAAAAGGCCGAGTCGAGTTTAGCTGGTACCACGCAGTGGAAACGCGGCATATGTGGATGAGCAGTTGTGCTCATCAAAATGGGCTGGTTCAGTGAATGGTTGGAACAAATATGAGGATAGGACTTCTAGTCTCTGGAGCAGTTACCCACCACTTTTGACTCTCTCTCCACAGAGTCTTACAAACACATGTGTTCCAGCCTTTCCCCTGAACAAGTAACATGTAGTAATTGTGGTACTGACCATAAACTGCACCAATGTCCAACATAAAATGACGAATGTTGTGCTTGTGGCACTAAGGGACACTGGGCTAGATGCTTCAAGAAAAGCCAATGGCAGTCGGGACAACACACCAGCCACCAGCAGAGAAGTAAGTCTTGCCCATCAAAAGAAGAATATCACAAAAGCAAATACCAGCACCATCCATCTAAAAGTGATCAGAAGCAGTGAAGCAAGTCTCACATTGATGCTATAGAGGGCCAGGAATGTGATGTGGTTCCAAGATACACCTTGTGGTGCTCCTGGACACATCATCAGTGATGTAACCTGGGATCTCAGGGGGTTTCGGGTCTTTCAACAATCAGACCCCCTCCCCCAGGCGACCCACCCTGGGTTGATCAGGCCCCAGCTTGTGTCCAGGTAGCGCTACCCTACTTTCCACTCCTCTCCCCTCTTGATCCACAGCCACCTTAACGCCATTTCTGCTGCGTCGGTGGCCAACTTAATGGCCCTTCGCTGGCTGGCCCCTGTGATGCCCAGCATCTTGTAGGCCCTGCAGAGGGACTGGCCCACAAATCCTCAGCATCCCTCTTCACTGGGTTGGCATCTTGTTTTCCAACTGTTGTTCCGGTACTCCTCCACTAGCTCGGAGTACTTTGCCCTCTTCCTCTCCTGGGCCTCCTCCATTCTGTCTTCCCAAGGCACTGTGAGCTCCAAGAGAATTGTCTGCTTGGACACTGCTGACGTGAGGACAATGTCTGGTCTTAATGTTGTCTTGGCAGCCGCTTCTGGGAACTTCAGTTGCCTCCCCAAATCAACTTTCAGCTCCCAATCGCACGCCGTTGCCAGCTGGCCAGGGGAGGTGTTTTGGGTGGCCACTGCAGGCTTCTCCCCAGCTCTGACGAAGGTGATGATGTTATTTGCTTGGCGAAGGCTCTTACTGTGGCTGATCCCGCCCCAGATAGTGTTCGCTATGGCTTTCAGGACCTGGTCATGTCCCCAACGGTAGCGCCCTTCGCCCAGGTAGGGATGGGAATCATTAAAAATGTAACAATTCCGATTCCATTATCGATATTGCTTATCAATCCAATTCCTTATCGATTCTCTTATCGATTGTCATTGGGTGAGGGAATAAAAGAGTACAAACGGGTGTGTTTGCATTAACTGTCTTTTATATTTCCATCTCTGCACAGAAAATATAACATATACAGTATGTACAAATGATAATGACAGATGACGCCGGGCTGGTTCTGGGTGGGGTGGGGACGTACAGTGAAAGTGAAACTAAAGACGCTTTACTAATTTCTCTATTTCCGCATTTCTACTACATGGAACCAGTTCGACTCGGCTCGTCTCCCATTGTTGTGCACCTCATTTCCCTTCCCTTCTTACCTTCGGAAACTTGTATTTGAGGAGTTACGACATTTGTTGCCCACACCGGAACTGGCCCGGCATTCACTCTGCCGCTACATTCACAAGCGCTGCTGAGTATCAAATACATGACATTCCTGTAAATGATTCACATGCTGTGGACAAATGTTTGAGCATATTGGAGGGATTCCACCCTTTTGAAGACATGGAAGCTTTGCAAGTGTTCCAAGTAAGTGGCTGTGGTGTCGTCTTTTTAGACAGTTTCTGCCTCAACGCCATGTTGGCCACGTTCTGACCAAAACAATGCAGCGTATGTGTGATGTCATCGTGCATGCACAACGAAGGCGGAATCGATAAGCAGAATCGTTAAGCAGGCAGGCAAACGATTCCAAGGAATCGAGCTACTGGGAACCGGTTCTCAAAAAGAACCGGTTCTCGATTCCCATCCCTACGCCCAGGGCTTTCAGGCAGCAGCTGAGGACATGCTCTAAGGTTCCTCTCCTCTAGCAGAGGGGACAAGCTGCTGTCTCTGCCCTCCCCCAGGTGAAGAGGTTAGATGGGCTTGGCAGCATGTCGTAGACTGCCTGGCTGGCACGTGCAAAGCAGGGGGCCGGGGGGGCTTGAGCCCCTGCTGCTTTGATCCTGTGCCTGCAAGTGCCCTTTTTACTAGTTTTTTTTTTTTTTCACAAAAAACTGCATGACTAAAATTTTCGCGACTAAAATTTTGATCAATGATAATAAATGTTAAGAGTGGTTTAATTTCGCTGTCACTGGACCTGGTCATGGTGCCCTTTCATCTCTGTCATGCCCCGCCCCTTCCTCCTGTGCAACCTTGCTTGCAACACACACGTGCGTGCGTGCGCAGATGTCATGCGGTCTGAATGAACGTGGAGGAGGGAAGCCCCGCGATTCAAGGTACGTGAGAGTCCACCCCGCTATCTGCCCAAAACATTCACTTGTCTCCTTTGGTCCTGGTCCTATTCTTCAACAACTATAGTTTTGGGGCCAAAAACCGATCGTAAGTGAGTAAATAATTCAATATCATTGTCACATCATGGTATGAGCTCCCAGACTAGCACACTCTAACAACTGGGTGTTCACCTGAGTCTGAGTCCTCACTGAAGTAGTCACACATATTTGCTTATGTTTTATTTCCATAAACTGTTGAGTTTTAGCCGCAAAATTGTAACACATGGTAATAGGCCTCACTTGCTGAAACAGTCACTTTTTCTTCAGTTTTCTCTGTTTTTGCATAATACCTTTAAGTTTACTCTGAGCTTTAATGAACATCTATATGATCAATAAATTAAATATAGGGTAAAGTAAGTGATTTACACTGAAAAATGCAAAACACAGAGGTTTTTATTATAATAAATGGTGATAAATCACATAGGAAAGTTTAAAAAGAGAGAAAAAAAAAAATCATTTAGAAGCTGCCATAAAAGTACCACTGGGTCTTAATGGGTTAAAATGTGCTGAAGTAATTAAATTCTGCTAAACCAATATAAAATTGCATAAAAAGAAAACACATCCAAGTCTTCTTCTCATCCAATTCCTAAATCCGGCCCTTTTGGTGTACAAGTCATAAAACTTATGTAAAATCCCTCGACTCTTTCATCAGTGCCAACACTTTGACATTTCTGGTTTTGTTGCAGAAACAGTTGGATCGATTATCGTAATATCCGTGTTCGCCTCAAACACCTTGAGTGAATCTTATTTAAAATAACCACAAACCTCCACAAATATTCCCATCAACCTGGTCAATATTAAATGATACAGCTATAAATACTACAATATAAACTTTATTATTATCATGTAATGTTAAATGGTTTGGCTTGGGTTAACACTTCCTCTACATGGTTATTTCTTCACTGTGGAAAACCTAAATATCATCATAAATATGTCCTATAATGAAAAGAAACTAAATATTCAATGTTTCACTGTAAAAGTAGGTGTAAAACCAGATGTAAAATGAAGGTATTTCTAGTTAACATTCACTGTCATGCTTTTATACATAATTTAACATCTGTTTTTAAGAATTTGTCTTAGACTTCCACTGAAAAAATCAAAATCTTACTAAGTGTATTATTCTCATTTATTAGTCAAAATATCTCATCACACTTAAAATAAGACATAATCACCTACAGAGTAACTTGTAAGGGAGATAAAAAACTTATTTTTAGACAATAGATCTAGAAAATCTTATTTCAAGAAATCTTACCGAGATAATTTTCACTTGTTCCATTGGCAGATTTTTTTGGTGAATTGAGCAAAAAATAAATAAAAATCATGAATTAAGCAAAAGAAAAAATCTGTCAATGGAACAAGTGAAAATTATCTACTAAGATTTCTTGAAATAAGATTTTTCAGATCTATTGTCTAAAACCAAGTTCTTATATCTCACTGAAAAGGTACTCTTTTGGTGATTTTGTCTTATTTTAAGTGGGATGAGATATTTTGACTAGAAATGAGAAAAATACACCTGGTAAGATTTAGATATTTGCAGGGTATTAACACACAAAAACTTCTACACATTACATCTTTATTTCCACTTATATAGAAACTGAACATCAAAAGAAACTTATCACATATTCTATGTGATGCCATTTCACACCATTTTATTAACTATGAAAACAAATTCTTTCTTGTTCTTAAAAAACATTTAATTAACAAACAAAATACAACAAACAACAAAACAGTGGATGAGTATCCAGAGCATAATGTAAAATATGACAAAGGATAGTTCAACAAAGTTCACATTTAGCAACAAGCAACATTATTAATCCACAGCAAGTCAAAGATCTCAATCCCATTGAACATCTGTGGGATATTCTTGGTAGATCCATGTATGCTAGGCGTCCAGCACCTGGCAACCGCCAGATGCTCATACAGGCCCTTCAGGAAGGGTGGGACAACATGCTCCCAGATAGGATCAGGAGGTGAATCCAGAGTGTGCGCAGAAGGTGCACAGTCTGTGTTAGGGCTCAGGGAAGACACACCCAGTACTGAGTACATTGGCCTGGACCATTTGGTCAATCTTTGACTTGCTGTGGGTTAATAATGTTGCTTGTTGCTAAATGTGAACTTTGTAATTGGTGGTTATTTGTTTTCATGTGCCCTTTTGGAAGTTTGAGCCCCTGCCCCTTTATAGCTCTTTGCACGGCCCTGCTGCCTGGATCAAGAACTTTATCCTGTGGGGTTCAGCCTTCCACAGCTCGGTCCATGTGACCTTGCGCTCCACAGCTTGGTCTCATCTTGTCCAGGCTCCCTGCTGCCACATCCCCACCATCTGGCTGGCCCGCTTCTCCTCTGCTCCTGCTCTCACCTCCTCCAGGATCAGCGACCTCCTCTCTTTCCCCTGTGCCTTGTCATAGCGGGTTGATCTACCACTGCCAAGGCCAGCTCTCCCCTGTGCCACTGCACCCACTAGCACCCTTTGCCGCAGCCTTGACTCTGCGATGCTCATAGCTTCAGCAGCTCTCCACTTCTGTCCCATCCTGACCTCGATCCCAGCCTGGGTGACCTTTGGGTCACTGGAGTCCTGGTATTGAAGTAGCTCCCTGGCTCGAGTCACCATGAACTCCTTGCACAGGCTGCTGATGGGAAGCTTCAGCTTGTTGTTTTGCCCATTCAGAGCAAAGCTGCTCAGGCTTCGAGGCAATCCCAGCCACCTATGGAGGAACCTGCTGACCCTCATCTTGAAGCCTTCCCCTACTGAAATGGGGACTTCGTAGACCAAGAGGGGCCAGAGGATCCGAGGGAGAATACCATGCTGATAGATCCAGGCCTTGAACTTACCT
Organism: Sphaeramia orbicularis; assembly: GCF_902148855.1. Taxonomy (NCBI): domain Eukaryota; kingdom Metazoa; phylum Chordata; class Actinopteri; order Kurtiformes; family Apogonidae; genus Sphaeramia; species Sphaeramia orbicularis. Next base: position 7,678,694 of record NC_043979.1, read on the forward strand.
GGAAGGCCGGACTTGTCCACCGCAGTTAGCCAGGTCTCCAGTTCTCGGTTGGTTGCTTGTATAGAGGCTGCGTCTCTCAGGCTGCAGTTAAACACCTTCCCCAGGCTCTTCACAGGTTCCTCGGTAAGTGATGGTATCCTAGTGTTGCCAAGTGAGAAGCTGAACTTAATTGTCACCTTCCCTCTCTTCAGCACGAGAGACCTGGGCTTAGCCGGTTTGAAGCTCATGCGAGCCCAGGAGACAAGTTCTTCGAGGCCACTCAGGATCTACCTGCACCCTGGGACAGATGTTGTTGTCACTGTCAGGTCATCCATGAACGCTCGGATGGGTGGCTGTCGGACGCCGGACTTGGTGAGGGGCCCCCTACACTGAACTTCCGCGGACTTCACCAGCATGTTCATGGCGAGGTCACATGGACCAAGATCGTACATCCGGTGATGATACCCTTTTCAAGCCTGTGCCAGTTGGAAGTTGCTGATCCGCAGGAGACTCTCACACTGAAGTTGGCATAGTAGTCCAGGATGAGGTCTGTGAACTTCTTTGGGATGTGATGTCAGTTCAGTGCCTCTTCGACCAGCTTGTGGGGTATGGATCCACAGGCGTTTGCAAGGTCCAGCCACAGCACAGCCAGATCTCCCTTGCTCTCCCTGGCTTCCCTGATGAGCTGAGTGACCACGCCTGTATGTTCTAGACACCCAGAGACCTTCGGGATCCCTCCTTTCTGGACTGAGGTGTCAATATAGGAGTTCTTCAGGAGGTAGTCTGTCAGTCGCCTGGCAACGAGGCTCATGTGGAATGAGACATGTATCAAAAACACTTCTATTCTATTACTGTCAGTAATAAATGTCTTCACAGCTTTAATGCCACACAACCTAGAGAGGAGGCAATCAAAGTCTTAAACATGAAACCACCTGATGTGCCCAGCCATGGACACACTCTATGGCTGAAAACTGACACAGGGGCATAAAGAAATACTCTTCCACAATGTACATACAGACTAATGTATGGGAGAGGTAGCTACACAATGATGAGACTGAAAAAGACCCACACAAAACTGTCTGCATACAGTGGTCAACCAATATGGTGCTAGGGAGCTATAGACATTCCATGCCAGTGGAAAGAGTCCAAATGGGTCAATGCAAAATTTTACATTGTGGATGTAGCAGGATGAGCTGTCATTGGATTACCCACAAGTGAACTGTTGAAACTTGTTACTGTTAGGGCTGCATGATATTGGAAAAAACTGACATTGCCATTTTTTTAAACCCTGCAACATATATTGTGATATGAAAAAACTGGGGTATATAATAGTTGTGTGGTGCTGATGTAAGTGGTCAAACAAATGAATTATGTTATAAATAATGGCAGATATTTCAATAGTGTATATATCACGGAAGTGTAGAGGGCTACACAAAATTACAAAGATTAAGCAGGTTATGAACAGGACAAACCAGTAAAAAGCCAAGCTTGTGTTCTTACAGGAAACGCACATGCTAGATATTGAGTCGAACAAAATAAAACTTTGGTGGCCAGGGCAGGTCTTTTCATCGTCATATTCATCCATTTCTAAAGGAATAATGACACTGATACATAAGTCTATTCCACTGCAGATTGAGGATGTAACTATGGATCCTAACAGGAGATTTTTAATCATACAGGGCTGTATTCTTTCTGTACAGGTTAACTAAATCAACATACTGTATATGGACCAAATGATGATAATGTTGATTCTGATAACAGTTTGTTTCAAAAAATTTCAGCACTATCAGGCAAATATATCATTGCGGGGGACTTCAATTGTGTCTTGGACCCTAGTAAAGATAGATCCTCTGGATCAGATAATACTCACATGAGAACTAAGAAAGCACTAAATCTGTATATAAAAGAACTAAATTTAGCAGATATATGGAGGCACCTGAATCCATTAAAGGTACAATTTTGCTGCTACTCCAGTACTTACAAAAGTTATTGTAGAATAGATTATGTATCAGCAGAACTCCTTTCCAATATTAAAGGGTGTCAGTATAGCAGTATAGTTATATCTGATCATGAAGCTATCTATGACCTATGTGGAGCCAAAGTTAATAAGGAAAAGCATTTATTAGAGGTGAAATTATAAGCGACACAAGCAGGAAAACAAAAGAAGCAAAGGAAGGAATTAGCAATATAGAATACGAAATCAAAACCCTGGAAAGCAAAAATGTACAAGAAGGACAAAACAAAAATGAAATCTCAGAACAATTACAAATACTTAGAACTCAATATAATGAGATAACATAAGTCTGCTACAAATTTATTGAGGCTCAAACAACAGTACTATGATCAGGAAAAAAAACCTGGCCAACTCCTTGCTTTAGCATATTAAACAACAGGAAATAGAGAGGACAATTACTAGCATAGAGGATGGGAATACTATTGTTGACCCACTGAAAATCAATAGAGGGTATGCATGTGACATCACCGCTAGCGGAAGTCACCGCGGTTACACCCACTGAGTGGCAGAAAGAGGGAGATGAGTAGCAGTGTTGGCTTCAATACTGTCTAAACTTAAGAACAATATTTAATAATAAAAAATGGGAAGAGCTGTTGTGCGATTGACTGTATGAACAAGTTTGAAAAGCAGTCAGAGCTATCGTTTTACAGGCACCGAAAGACAAAGAAAAGAGAAGTAGATGGATCCACAAATCCAGGAAACCAAACCTAGATTTGTGGATCCCGTTTCGTGTCAGGTAACATTAATTAATGCTCTATTTTTGGGTAAAATCATACCTTAAATTACGTATTGTTTTGGCTAACGTTACTTCTGAGTAAAGCTCTTGGTTTCATGATCAGATCTTTCATGGTTTTTGTCTTCATTTTGTGATTATGAACCTTTTGCGCCTACATGATTTGTAAACTAACTTAAACTAAGGCTAACCTAGTTTTTCAAATATGGGGATACGACATAATCATATTCCTCAAACAATTAAATTTCTCCATATCAGCATTAATGGATTTGATCAGCTCATTTGGAAATATATCTGGATACAAAATAAACACACCAAAATCATCACTAATGTTGCTTAATGAAAATGAAAGACAAGGAACAAACCAACATTTGGTTAATTTCAAGATCATATCAAATTTTACATAATTGAGCATCAAAATAATATCCAAATTAGAAAATATAGCATCAATAAATTATGAAGCCATACTGGATTCGCTGTATAAGTCTGTAGAAAGATGGTAGTTCTTACCTATATCTCTAATAGGAAAAGGAAGGAAAAATAGTTTAAAGATGAGTATATTATCTAAATTTACATATTTGTTTCAAAACATTCCTCTGGCACCACCTACAGTAATGTTTATGAAAATTGCATCACTTTTAAGGAAATGTATTTGGAACAAGAAATGTCCTCAAGTTCACTTGTGCCTGTTATATCTTCTGTTTGATGCAAGGGGGTTGAAATGCCCAAACTTCTATTGGTACTATTTAGCAACACAATTAAGAACTATATTGTTCTGTTTCTCCTCTGGGGATAGGCTGCATTGGGTGGGCACGGACTCATGCTCCTTTCAGATATCGTTGCACTTATATTTGTACTCAGCCAACCTAAAGTATCTGAGAATACACACCAATCCCCCTATAGTTCAAAATACGGTTAATATATGATACGACATTAAAAACTTATGAACATATATGACTCTCTGTCACAATTCAGCCCAATTTGGGGCAATGTAACTTTTAAACCAGGCAAATTGGATGCAAGATTCCAGATTTGGGCAAAGAAAAAAATAAGAAATATAGGGGACTTAAATAAAGAGGGTATTTTTTATGTCATTTGACAATTTATCTCTAACATATGACATACTAACAAAGCACTTCTTTAAATATCTGCGTTGAGGTATTTTATTTCTTCCATGCAAAAACAATCAGGGAATATTCCAATATTTTCACCACTAGAAGAAATGGTCACAAAGAACTGTAAGAATAGGGGCCGTATCCCATTGCTATGCAACTGGCTGATATCTCGTAGCAACAAAACCTCAAACAAACTTGTGAGATGGGGGGCAGACTTAAAAGAGGAAATTTTGGAAAATGATTGGAAATGAACATGTGAAAAGGTTTAGAAAAAAACTGCCAATACAAACTAATAAAACAAACTGCTCCAATACAACTTAATGTAAACATTTGTAACTCTTGTCAAGCTGAATAAGTATAATGGAAACATATGTGACACATGTTTTAAATGCTGTGAGGTGCAGGGAACCTTTATACACTGTGTCTGGGAGTGTGACAAAATCAAAAACTTTTGGAGGGATGTAATAAATACAACTGCGACAGTTCTGTCTTAAAATGTTTCAATAGATTCCAAAATGATATTATTAAATATATATCCAACAAATCTTAGTCTTAGACCCCATGAACATATATTAATTGATTTTGCCATAATGCAGGCTAAAATGATAATTGTCCTCAATTGGAAGAAAACAGATGAAATTGAATTTTTTTATTAAAATTTTTGTTTTTGATTTCCTGGAGGGGTATCATGGAATATCATTCACTAAAAATGAATGAATTGTGTGACACTAAGATCTGGGAACAGAAGACATGTTAGGAGACAACTGTATAGTTGCAGGGAGAGATAGGGGATGTTGAGTTCAAAAGTTGTTGTGCAATGTAATACTGAATGATAAAGTCTGTATGTGAATTGAAAATCAATAAAGATATTGTAAAAAAAAAAAAAAAAAAAAAAAAAAAAAAAAAAGATGCAAAGATTGTGACTATATCTTATTGAAGTTATGGAACCTATGGTGTGAACATGAACAGAAATTTCTTTACAGAGCATTTTATCTATGGAAAGCTAACAACATACCTGCTACTCGGTGTTTAGAGCTTCAGTGTGATATTTAGCTTATTTAATCAAAGTCAAAGTCTGCTTTACTGTCAGTTTTGCCATATGTAGTGCACACACAGAACACTGAAAATGTGTAGCCCAAAGACCCAGTGTACAGCGAAGAACAGAAGTTAAAAGAAAAAAAAAAAAGATAGAATACAACTATAAACATAGAATACTGATGAATTTGTAGACTGGAACCGATTTAATTACCACTGACCTTTTCCTATGGTAGTAGCAAAATACATGCGTGTCTAGTGTCAATTTTTGATTTGTCCCTTCACAACTTTTATTTAAAGGGTTCAAAATTCTGGTCAAACACAGGGGGCGACACAACAGTAATGCATCTTAATGCTGGACCTGCTTAATTTCACTTCACAAGAGAATTTGGATGCAGTACTACGTGGTTTACCGTTAATACGTACTTACTTATGCTTATTTGGCTACACCGGGAATTAGAATGCTGAATTTTGTTCCATCGCAGGATTTCTAGCTGGAGGACAGAAGTTTCTAATTCCGAGCCGAATAGAACGCAGCACGAAATGGTATCCATCGCTTGTTGCATCCTCACAGTAATGATTCACACAATTATTTACTCATATCTTGGGATTATTATTAAAAGCAGTTGAGAAATAATAATTTAATAACGCTCTAATAATACGCACCTGTTTTTTTTGTTTTGTTTTTGTTTTTAAATTACTGTGTATAGTTTTTTTTAATGGTGCGTTTGCGTTTGGGGTCATTTCCTGTTTACGTTCCCAGAAATGACGTCACGCGGATAATATTTAACAAACAGTTTCGAAAAGGAAACTGCTGATAACTTATTAATCAAGTTTCGAATATGTATTCAATGTCTGCAGTCAAACACCCTCAGTCCTGGTGACATACCGGAGCAGCAGAGAGCGCACCACTCGGCTGATGTGTATTCATTTTAGGACCGAATCAAGCTAACCTAGTCGGACTGCTAACTGAAGCTAACGTCAGAGTTGGATAGCCTCGACGTAGCATTAGCTAACGACAGAACAAGAGAAACTCTACAACAACTGCCTCCCCACAAAAAAGTTTCATATGTCGGGTAACATGGAGAATAAATACAACCTCAAGAGTCCAGGTGAGCTCACTTTCAGATATTATTTTTGGTTCTGTTTCAGGACTCAAGGGCTGCTAGCATGATTGACAACTCGAACTCAACAGTTCACTGTTGACATGTCTTAATAAAGTACGTTAATTATTATGGTCAGTGTGGTTTTAGCAGGGATATTAAATGAAATGACAGTGCTGCCATGTACAGTGTACACGTGACTGATTTCTAGCATTGGTGAAATAACGGTAGCTCTATTTACTATGTAAAATTGAAACAAAGCCATCTGTGGTCACTTGGTTTAGCCTTGGCAGTGCTCTCTTCTTGGCCTTACGGGAATATTTACATGGAAAGTGTATTTATGACACCACTCATCGTTTAGCTTCACACAAATTTGCATGAAAAATGTTTTTTTTTCCATTCATTAGCTAATCAAGTTAACAATAGGAAAGGTTTTGTGCACAGAAACATAAACTTGGTGACTTATTTTGTTGGGTGACCTAAACACGTCTAAACCAACCAGTGACTTGAGCTGTAGAGTCTTAGACTCTACATTTTACCCTACATCATACATCCAAGTACATTATAGGGCTCTCACAGATCATTGAGGGCTGCGAGAATGTTAAGTAACAGGTTTAAATACATACAGCTGAATATAGTTTTTTTTTTTTTTTTTTACATTTAACAATTGTCAAATATACTATTGTTTTTATATATATTCGAATGCACTTTAATGTTTAAAAGGCCTCTCATGAACTCAGCCAAAAGAATGACTTGCCACACAAATGAAAATGATTTTAAATACGCAGGAAGTATCAGGTTTACATATTAATGTTTGTTATCCTTTTTATTCAAAGATTTCCACCTCACTTTCTCTGAGATAAACTTATCTGTTAAAAGCTTGGGGAAAAACTTGACATATACTGCCACGTATCACTTGCTGCCAGGAAAGTGTGTCAAGTTAGCTTTCTGTTCTGTTTGCTTTGCTGGTGTACACACACACACACACACACACACACACACACACACACACACACACACACACAGGTGCATGGTATCCTGAGACACACATGATTTGCTTATGAATCAGGAAGTTGAACCCTGTGTGTTTTTGGTTTTGATCTTCTGACTTTCAGAATTGCTGTATTATAGAGTTTGATGCTTTTGGCTCATATTCAATCAATTTGAACCACTTACATACTGTAAAATGAGGCAAAGTCAGATACAGAAAAGCTGTTGTACATCTTATGAAGGATGGTAACTTCTTTGTGATGTGACAGTATCAGGAGTTATGTTGACTAGGAACACATATGCATCACTTTACTTGAAGGACAAAAGGTCTTATTTGCATTGTTTCCTCCTTTGGAGAAGTGGATTTTCTGACAGTTGAACAGGCTGTGCTTCTTTGTACATCACCGCTTTGCCCTCAGTACAGTTTGCATCTGGTTTACTTTGTTTTAGTGCCTCCATCTAATGTGTCATAGCTAAACATATCACCATTATTAGGTAATTGCCACATTGCGATTATTTCAGCCACCCATGATTATTTTGCATAATCATTGTAATTGTCCTGTCACCCCTTTAAAAACAGCTGAGTGAAACAAGTACAGTTAATAACAGTCATTAAAAACTTTTAGGTAAAAAATTTGGTACATCTTCATTGCACATCTGGGGGGCCTCTTCAGAAAAATGGACCACATGCATTTTGAGCAATAAACAATATGAATCTGTACAGTTTGAGTAGTGCCTTTGAAAGCCTTTATATAGGGCCTAAAAAGGCCACTAGTGTTTTTCCAGTGCATGTCAAAATGCCACGTCTGTCACGTGAAGAATATCTGAGGGCCTTGGGATGGTGCAGGCTGGGTTGACCTACAGCAAGGTGGTAAGGTGTATGGGCTGTGCACAACCCGCAATCCAAAATCTGGTGGAACAGCATAATAACACAGACACTGTTGTGGACAGACCATGCCTAGGCCGCGAAAGAGTAACTACACTCCACCAAGATTGCCATATCCAGTTGTAGCACCTAAGCGACTGGTTTCTCCCTTCCACTCACACAGCACATGAGGCATCTGGAAGGCACTCCCCCAGGATAAGCAGCCCAACTGTACGTCGCCGCCTGCATGAAGCCAACCTCCAAGTCTGAAGGCCTTTCTGGAGTAATGTCCTCTCAAGAGCCTGACAACAGACATGACTAAGATGGGCCAGAAAACACCTGAGATGGACCCATCTGCACTGAGCTGGTGTGCTGTTCTCGGACGAGAGCAGGTTTCATTTGGATCACCCAGTGTGATTTGTGGGCAGGAATTTCCTGTCACCACAGAACACCTCTAGTTGTGGGTTGGTCCAGGCTCTGCAGGAGGAGTGGATCCGGATACTGCAGGACACCATATGGCGATTAGTTATATAGTATGCACGAGCTGATCACTGCCTGCCATGGTAAAACCTTACCAGTGGAAACTGCAGACGTCCACACATTCTTTGCCCTATGGTAGGCCTTTAAAGGATACTACTAGCAGCTGTTTGTGTGCAAAACAAGCTGAACATCATGTTATGTTTATATGAGGTGTGAACATTTAAACGTTCTAACTTTGTTGGATGTATCCACTCATAATCTGTTCATGCAGTTTTTTCCGTTTCTAGCACTTACACCCAAAATTCTTATTAACCTTGACTTTTGGCCACCAAATTCTAATCAGCCCACATAAAAGTTTGTACTAAATTTAAAAAAAAAAAACCAAAACAAAACAAAAAAAACTCAAATCATGTTGGTGATATAATATTCTTAAGAATGGAGAAACATGAGGTAACAGTGATCTTTTAAGTTTTTCTTTTGGCTGACAATATTGTTTCAGTTCAGCTCTCTGTCCAAGCAAGCATTTGAGCCAAATATTGTGAGATTTTGTCAAATAATAAAAATAGAGATATTGCAGTATAAATTGGAATGACTGACTGACAGACTCATCTTATAGAGATGCACTGAGGACTAGGGCTGGATAAAATTTTTTTGATGATTTGATGATTTTGGATCGATTTTATGTTAATTTAGCGTTCTCAATTAATAGTGGATGAGATAGATTTTTCAGAGCAGGACCATGAGCACCTGAACTGAGTACCGCCGATGCTGAGGTGCAGCTGGCTCCGTCTTGCGGGCCCCTGGGGGAGACAGGGCGTCTCCCTCTCTCTCGCGACAGTTCTGGCACAGGAGGGGTGCAGAGGAAGGGTGGGGAAAACCTCTCTGGGGGAGGTCCTACCAGCCTCAATCTCGATCCTGCAGTGTGGAGGAACTGGCTGCCTGGACCATCTGGTTGATGGAGACTTACCAATGTGGAACATGGAAACCAGTCGTTCTAGGAATGTTAACTCGGAGTGTAGAGTTAGAGCAATAGTAAAGCATGTTCAGTTTGACTTGCACCGCTCTGGCAGTGTTGCTGGACAAAAAGACATTGTAAATCTTAAATTAATCTGTAAATGCTAATTGTTAGCGTGTCTGTGGATTTTCCCATTCAAGTTAGCATCTAGCTAGCGGTCTTTTTCCCATTCATTTAAATGTATAATGACATGTAAATGTACTAAGGCAATGAACAGAACTGAGACATATTTTGTATGTATGTTGCAGTTTTACAGTGAGTCTCAAGTAAAAGATTTGGAGAGAAGTTTTGGGCGTCCGGCTTTTCTTGGGAAACCTGTAGTCTATCTGCCGAGCTAATCGCTGCACGCACACAAGCAGAGGCAGAATAATAGGAGTTATAATTGTACTGTCCTTGCTAAGACGTCTGTACTTAGTCTGAGCTAGACAGCAAGCTAAACTCTGAATTGTCGATGCAAGATATGTTGAAGTTTGCAGCTTTAATGTACATACTTGACGTCATGCAGATTGACAGTGAAACTATAAAATAAAGACAAAATAAATCAATTAGTTATGTCTATTAATGATATGCATATTCACAGAGAATGCATGGATGTAATTATTATAAACTTAAATTGACTGCTAATTAGGGATGCAACGATATGAAAATTTCATATCACGATTATTGTGACCAAAATCATCACAGTTATCATTGTTGGGGCGACTTTTACAAAACAATGTCGCCAAGAAGCTAAGCGAGGGAAAAAATCTTTTTCTGCCGGACGCGCTGCTAAACAATAAAAAAGGGGAAGTGAGCTCCAGAGTAATGTCCATATGTTTATTAAAGGTAAAAAACAAATAGTGAAATAATCCAGTAATATTTAAAAAACACCCTAGACAGTATACTTTGGCGGCGGTCAGCAAAAGTATGACCTTACCCCCTCACCCCCTCAGTTCATTCATTCAAACAGGTAAAACAGCTGATTTTACTACGTCAGTGACATAAGTACCACCCTCAGTAACTCCTCCCCAGATGTGACAAAGAAAATATTATCTGGCACTTACATTCCAGCCCCATAATTATTACACTTACCCCAGTAATAATTACAAATACATGACCCACGTAGAAAGACAGAAGACATACAATTTACATTTCTCCCTTTTCTTACATATCTTCTTTTACTAGTGTCCATCGTATGTATACAGTTCATAGATCTTGATCCAGTTTTCTTAAGTCAAATCAAGTCATGTCTAGGACAGAGGTTTCCAGCACATGTCCTGATTCACTCAGTCAAGTCAAATAAGTCAAAACAGCCTTCAAGACTGTGCAGACTCCTGTAGAAGGCAGATCTTGGTCACAGGTCTACAAAAAGTACTGGTCCGGGTCTTAATCTGGACCTGCCTCACTAATCCTCTTCTGTCAGTAACTGCTTCAGTGATCTTTCCGATGATCCAGGAATTCCGAGGTGCAGAATCATCCACTATTAGCACAGTGTCCCCAGGAATGAAGTTCCTCTTGACCTTTGTCCACTTCTGGCGCTCCTGCAGTTGTGGTAAGTACTCCTTAGTCCACCTTTTCCAAAATAAATCAGAAATATATTGGACTTGCTTCCATCTGCGACGTGCATAACTGTCCTCCTTGTGAAACAGACCAGGTGGTAAACAGGGCTTGGTTTTGAGAAGCAGAAGATGGTTCAGTGTTAATGCTTCCAAGTTATTTAGATCTGTAGACTTCTTTGTAAGAGGTCTGCTATTGAGAATTGATTCAACCTCACAGAGAACCGTTTGGAGTCCCTCCTCATCCAAACTTTGTGCTCTCAAAGTGGAATTAAGAACCCCTCTGATGGAATGAATTAACCTCTCCCATGCTCCACCATGATGTGATCCGGTAGGAGGATTAAAGGTCCATTTGATTCCTTTCAATGAGAGTGTGTCATTGATCTGTTCCAGATTCCATCCTTCAATAGCTCTTTTTAACTCACACTCTGCGCCAGTGAAGTTAGTGCCATTGTCTGAGCGGAGCTCCTTAACCTTTCCTCTTCTTGCAATAAAGCATCATAGTGCATTTATAAATGAGTCTGTGTCCAAAGATGAAGCAACTTCAATATGCACCGCCCTTATCACCAAACAAGTGAAGATGACTCCATATCTTTTAACCAGACTCCTTCCACGCTTGATGTCAAAAGGTCCAAAATAATCTATCCCAACATAACTGAAGGGAGGTTCATCTGGTGAAATCCTGTCGACAGGCAGATCCGCCATTTGTTGTTGACCTACAGCTCCATGTAACCTGCGACAGACAACACATCTAGATAGGATCCTTCTTTTGGCAACGCTGGCAGAGGGAATCCAAAACATTCACACAACCTTGATAACACATGGTTCCTACCACCGTGGCCGACCTCTTGATGAATATGGCTTATGATGAGATCGGAGATATGAAGATCTTTAGCTATTACAGCTGGGTGTTTAGACTCTTCAGGCATGGCCGCCTCACTAAGCCGACCTCCAACTCTCAAAACATTATCATCCATTATTGGATTGAGCTTGTACATGTGACTGTTTCCTCTCACACTCTCACCCCTTTGGAGGTAAGAAAATTCTTCTGAGTATTTTTGTCTCTGACAGAACTTAATTATTTCTAATTCACTGGCTTTGATTTCTTCCAATGAGAGATGACCACATCTCATTTTAATATCCTTGTGCTGCTTTACATTTGATGCAGGAAAGTGTACATTTACTTCCTTCCTCTCCCTAATTTCTAATAACAAGGCCTTAAGTCTTAGTATCCAGGCCATCACTCTTAAGAGACGTGTCTAGGAGGAGCTGCGGTTTATCAAACATGTCACAGCATTCTCTTCCTTCTGTTCCACAGAAACAATTGCAGATACCTTGACTTCTGGATCTCCGAACAGAAGCCCCCCCAAGTCATATGGATCAGCAGGCCAGGTTTCCTTTGGCTCTAAGAGAAATGGGGGACCACACATCCACATTTCATTCTTTAAAAAAGATTCTTTAAGATTCTTTCATTCTTTAAAAAAGATGGAAACAAGGTCTGTAGGGTTGTGTTTTGTAGACACATACCTCCACTGAGATGGATTAGATGTCTTTAGAATCTCTGTGACTCTGTTAGCTTCAAAGACACGAAACCTTGTAGTTTCATTCTTTATATATTTTAGAACAGAGGTACTGTCTGACCAGAAAACAGAATCTTGTAGGTTCATCCTCAGCTCTCTCCTCCACAATTTGTCCATGCGAGCAGCCACCACAGCTGCTGTCAGCTCCATACGTGGGATTGTCACAGGCTTTAAAGGTGTAACCCTGGATTTTCCCATTATAAAGGCACTGTGTGAAAGACCTTGGTGATTGTGCAACAGGAGGTAGGTGACGGTCCCATATCCCTCTTCACTTGCATCTGCAAAATGATGTAACTGGGCTGTGGCTATTTCTCCAAAGTTGGGAGGTATTAAACATCTGCTGGTGTTGAAGCCATCCAATGTTTGTAGCTCTTCCACCCAGCCTGTCCATTCCTCGGCAGCAGATGGTGCTATAGTGTCATCCCATCCCAACCCTTTGCGGCACAGATCTTGTAGGATCCTTTTAGCTGTAAAAATCACAGGAGACAAGATTCTAAGAGGATCATAGAATGAGCTGACAATTGAAAGGATTCCTCTTCGGGTCAATGGTCGATCTGGAAAGGTTGCGCACGATTGCACTCCCAGTGCTCTCTCCACTGGTAAAATATCCTGATCCAGGTCTAGGTCTCTAACTTCTTTTGCTCTTTCTTCCTCTGGTATTGCTGCCAGCACACAGCGACTATTACTGGTCCACTTGGTTAAATTGAAGCCTCCTTTAGCACATAGCCTTCTTAGGTCCTTATACAGGCATATAGCTTGCTGCTCTGAGGCCACTGAAGCAAGGAGGTCATCAACATAAAAACTGTGCATGATGGTTTCAATCACCTGCTGGCTGAAGAGGTCTTTGTTATCTGTGGCGGACCTCCGGAGAGCAAAATTAGCACAGCTTGGGGAAGATGTAGCCCCTAACAGATGGACAACCATCCTATACTCCTCCAAACGCTGGCTAAAGTCTCCATTGGGCCACCATAGAAAACGTAACAAGTCTGCATCCTCTTCTGGCACTCGAACCTTGTGAAACATAGCCTCGATGTCAGACATCAGTATAATAGGTTCCTTTCTGAACCTGGTTAAAACACCAATCAGTTTGCTTGTGAGATCTGGTCCTTGCAGGAGATGTGCATTAAGTGAGGCTTCCTTGAATGATGCTGCACAATCAAAAACAACGCGCATCTTCTTCTTCTGAGGATGGTATACCCCATGATGAGGGATATACCAAACCTTGCCATCACTGCGTTCCAAATCTGTGTCTGGCACTCTCTGCAAATCCACTTGACATGAGATTATTCATGAATGCAATGTAGTCCTTATGGAATGATGGCTCCCTTTCAAACCTCCTCTTCAGATTAAAAATGCGTTGTTCTGCAGTTGTGCGGTTGTTAGGCATACTGATATTTCTGTCTTTAAGAGGCAAAGCAATGCTGTAATGACCATCAATCAGTTTCACAGACCTTTCAGCCATTTCCAGGAACCTGCAATCATCCCTTGACATCCCCAGCAGTTCATCTTGGTTGTTCTCAAGGAAGTCTGTGTTAAACTGTTTGTTCCAGAGCTCATCAAGTGTGATGGCTGAAATTCTATTAACTGTAACTGCTGATTGACACCCAGGACTACCACTGCATCCACCAAGTGGCCCATTTACTGTCCAACCCAACGCCGTCTTGACAGCGTATGGCCCTCCATTCATGCTCCTAATAACTTTCAGGGGCTCCAAAGCACTAGGAACGTTCATGCCTATCAGAATCCCCACATCTGCATCTATTTCTGGTAAACAAATATGCTTCAAGTGAGGCCATTTTTCCAAGTCTTGCTGCTGTGGGATGTTGCTTTTGTCAACAGGCACCCTATTTTGTACAAATAACTTTGGTATTTCACAATACATGTCATTGTCCAATCCAGCAACTTCCAAATAAGAAGCAATATGACTGTCAACTACCTGTTCTTGTCCCATTGTACGCAAAAGAATCTTTGTTTTTCTCCCAGAGAGACCAAGCTTATCAATCCGTGTATCATTCGTTCATTCGTTTTTCAATTTAAAACCAAAAATGAAAAAACAAAAAAATGACTTGTTTTTTTGTTTTTCATTTTCAAAACCAGAATGAAAAACGGATAACGGTTTGTTTTTCCATTTCTCGATTTTGTGCTCAAATGAAAAATGGAAAAAACGGATAACAACCGTTTCATCCGATTTTGCTATTTTAAATATAGTTAAGTTGTCTGACCCGGAAGTAGTCGTTACTTGGGGAAAAATAAACAATTTTGAATTTAATTTTTTTTTTTTTTTTTTTTTTTTTTTTTAGAAAACAGTATCTCGTTAATTAGGAAAAACAGAGCCAATTTTTAAAAACTAATTTTATACTGTACTATGATGAAATAAAAATTCGGCTCTGATTTTCTCAGTCAGTGGGCCAGTAGTGGCTGATCCAGGCTGGAGCTCCGTTTAAGGAACCCGTTCCGTTTTAAGGATGTCGGAATCAGTTCCCTTTGAGGATCATGGAACTGGTTTCGCTTACAAAACTCAGAACCGAGCTGTGCTCCCTGCTTCGCGCACGTATCAAGCCATCCTGCTCCGTCGAGCAGCTACCAGTAGCTTATATCGACAGCGACGTCTATCGATTGATGCTACCCCGTCAAAACATGCTACCTTATGTTTCGACACGCCTATTTGAAAATGAAATAATGCTTCTACTGTAGAAAAACACCATTATTTACTTATTCATATGAATATGGGTATAGGAAGCTCATTTCGACAGGCTTATAACTTCTATCAAATAAAGCTCCCACAACAGGTAACATATTTATGCAGGCTTATAACTTCTATTAAATTAAGCTCCTACTATAGAAACACCATTATTTACTTATTCATATGAATATGGGTAAAGGTAGTTCATTTAGACTGGCTTATAACTTCTATTAAATAAAGCTCCTACTACATAAACACCATTATTTACTTAATCATATGAATATGGGTGAAGGTAGCTCATTTAGACACTTATAGCTTCTATTAAATAAAGCTCCTACTACAGGTAACACACCTCACCTTTGTGATACTCGACACATTGAACATGGGACAACAGAAGAAACATTACATTCAAATCAAGTCAACTTTATTTGATATATACACTATATACACTATTTTGATCTTGTGAGGGAAATTTGGTGTCTGTATTTATCCCATCCGTGGTGGCTTCATGTTTCTTTCCACAGACCTCCCACCTGTGGGAGGGCACATGCTGCTTCCCATTGAGCCTTTAAAACCTCTGCAGGATTTGTCTGGATGCTTGTGATGTCTCTATTGTTGAGAAACCCTTCTGGTAAACTGCAAAATGACATTTTAGGCATTCAGTTACATATGACTGGCTAACATAAAGGAAAAAAAAAAAAAACTGTTTACTACAAACAGTTTGAATTAAAATCTTTACCTTTAACACCTAAATCCCACAGCTACTGGCATCTTCCTGCTTGTTGTGGTGAACAGTTTTTACAGTCTATTTATCTCCTTGGACTTCATGGCCCACCATCCTCAAGAAATTCCTAATTATTGTTTAAAAAGCATAACAAGCATACGAAATACACAATATACTTGTCTGGATTAACAAGTAGCAGTGTCCTCTGTGACATGGTGACAATCTATAAATGATTACTATATTTATGTTATTCCATCACACTAGGACATATTTGTGTTGCAAACCCTTTTATGAAAATTGACTTCTGTTGCATCAGGTCAACTGAAATGCATATATATATATATATATATATATATCAGAAATAGGTCTGAGGAAAATAGAAGAAAACCACTAAAATCCAGTGAGCACCTACATTTACAGGACAAATCCATCTTTTTAACACTGGAAATTTCATCTGAAGAATGGATTTCATATCAAATTATTGTTAATTCAGGTTACTGGTGTTAGGTGATATGACTAGATAAAAACAAACAAATAGATTGCTTTTCTAAGAGGCTGAAACCTTCTGGAAAACAAACTTCCAGCTACCACAGCACAGAGCTGAATGGATTCCTGTTAAAAAAAATTAAGTGTGTATTGCTTCGTGTGTATTGAGTGTATAGGGTTTACATCCAATTTCGACCAAACTGGGTGAAAATCACCTACACACGTTTAATCAAAAGTTACCATTTACATTTTTGATTAAATGATGGGCGTGGCTGTGATGACCTCACAATGAACCGGCCATTTTTAGAAGTATAGAAGTGTGTATATCTCGCACAGACATTGTCAGATTGAGTTGGACCCAAGTAACATTTGTGCAGAATGACAACCTGAACACGATGATATGTAAATCGTAAAGATGATTCGTAGAATGGCTCTCTGACGCCCCCTACAGTTTTTGAATGGGAATGAAAATTTTTTTTTAACATAGGCAAAAATAAAATTGACACACACATCTGTCATGTCAAACTGAAACAAAAAGTCAATGAGGTCACACCCCTATTTAAAATTGTGTTGCCATGACAACATTAAAACTGTTCCATTCAAATGAATGGGGTTTTGGTACAACGACTCTATTGCTGAAAAACTCTTTGTGTTCCACTAATGGTACACAGACTGAAAATTACACTGTGGAAAAGTAGAATTTTCCAGCAAGAAGAATTTTAAAAATATTGAAAAATGACTTGGCCACGCCCCCTCAAAATATGAAAATACATTGCGCGAATGGGAACCCACCCAAAGAAAATGGTGGAGTTTGAGAAACTTTCTTAGCAAAAGAAAATGTACAACTTTTCTTTCAGCATGTGAGAACAAAAATAGGCAGATAGAGTAAAGAGAAATGACTGGGTAAACAGAATAATTCATGGGGCATATGAAGAAGTAGACATGTGGGTAAGAAGGATTGTAGAAGCTTCTTATTTTTCTTCCAATTGCTCTCTGGAGTCCGTTTTTTCTGCACACTAAGTCCACCTCCACACTTCCATAATATGCAACTTAATGCCTCATTTGCTGCTGTTGCTGTGGGAATGAGGCCCAGTGCTTTTGGCTTCTGCCAAGGCCTGCAGGAAGAATTGTGGGAGACTACATGTCCCTGTGCTGTCAGGACAACTTTGGCTGCATATCAGGGTTGTTGTCACCCCAGGCGAACACCATGTCTCATATGGTAAAACCAAACTATATGTATAAGTACAGACAAGTGCTTTGTAACTGTGAGGCATTCCCTGTACTGTACTATATGTTCCAGACCTGGAAGCTGTTGAGAAGTAAATAGCTCAAATTTTATCAGTTGACTGTAATTAAATTAAGTCCAATTAATTCCATGTAATTAATTGGCTTTGTTAAAGACAGTAGTTTATCGCACCAGATATAGTACTACCGTTTCTGACAAATGTACTCAACTGTACCTAAATACCAAAAATTCTGTCATCAGTTTAATGTGCTCCATGCATACCATTGTCAGTGTCATTTAAGCCTTATCCAAGATCTAACAACAACATACACTGTTGTTTGTAGAATTGGTCTTTATTGTGACTGTTACAGAAACAATTCAAATCAGTTTAGCAGCAGATTTTTGAATTAGAGTTCTGCCATGCTCGAGAAAACGGGGTGTCGCACTAGAGCCCGACCAATTAATCTGCTGGCTGATTAATTGGGCTGATTATAGCGTATCACTGATTAATCAACATCAGCCAATATGTAACAGATTTATCAAGTTTTTTGCTGTGGAGATTCTGTCACTCGCTGCTTCTGTGTGTGTGATGCCCGGAGAGTTAGAGGAACAGTGAAGCCTGTCAGTTTCACTTTAACTTCCGCTAGGACAATCACGCTATCACCCCCCCCCCCACACACACACACACACACACACACACACATACAAGCTCCGACAAGGATGGACCACTAATTCCGCTGGACCCACTGGACCACTAATAGTCTGCTCTCCCCAGCATGAAAACTACCACATCTACAACCTGTGTTTCCCCACAGGTCACATACTAGTCTAGTATAAGACTATTATACACCGTTTGAAGGTTATGTAAATTATCTTCGTGAGATTAACAAAGATTAATGTAACTGTTAATCCACCTGTCCCCAATTAGCTGATATCAGATTATTATTTCCTGTGTAGATCAATGTTCTTATTTCATATATCGGCCAATCTATTGGTTATCGGCCAATATCGCTTATCGCCCGATATAATGGATATCGGCTTTTTTTTAGCCCCCAATGTTGGTATTTGCATTGGCCCCGAAAATCCCATATTCATCAGGCTCTACTTTGCACAGGAAGCTGTGTAATGGATGATTGGGGTCATGGGCTCAGTGATATGTGATGATGTAAGCAAAGGTTAGTACAGCATATTGTGTGGGCGATGATCATCAAAATTAAGTTAATGTCCTGAAGGCAGTAAATTATGTAGGTTTCCCTCCAAATGTATCACATTTTAACCATATTAACATGTCCATCCATAGTGTTATGCACATTTTAAAAGCTGGTGGACCTTAACCATTGTACAAGGCTGTCCAAAGCAAGTGGGCGTGGTCTGGCCTAAAATAATTAAAGGATTACTTGAAGAAAGATATGATGTGACCTTAACCCCACTGAGAAAGCGTTTGTCCCACAGACTGTATTTGGTGAACAGAGGAAGTCTTATGTCTCCGAATGGTTTCTGACCTGCCATTTTGAAGCCAGTATTTTGCATTCTGGCCATCATTATGGTGTACTTTTTGGAGCCATAAGTTCCTGCCCCGGCTCCAGCAGCCCCGATTCCGGTGGCCCCAGCTTCGGCGGCCCCAGCTCCAGCTGCCCTGGCCCCGGCGGCCCTGATCCATGCATACCTCATTCAGTCTCCTCCAATACCTCCGCTCTTACAGAACAGCCCCAATTCATACCTATCTGGCTAATGTTACATTTCCTAGGAATTTATGTTGGTGACAAAACAGTTTTCCGGTGAACTTTCCATCCTAATATACCTAATATAGCCAAACTCGGGCTCTGGCTTCATTTCCTGTACAAGTGCTCCAAACCAGAGGTCGCGTTAACCGAAAATATTCCGTCATTGACAGATTTTTTTTTTAAATGATGGAAAATTCTGAAGGCCGTCCGTCATTTTGACAGATTCAAATACTGAGGGTAATCTACTGTTAACCTCTCCTGCTTGGCTCGTCCGACCGTAGTCAGCGAGCACAGGGCAGATTTCCTCCAGGGCCGATGTCGGGTTAACTCCCTTGCCGGTAGTGGAAGACAGCAGCTTTTATTTATGCACAGTATATCGATGTTTGTACACTTTTTCCTTCTGTCCTCTTACACACTCATACTCAAAACTGCTGCTCCCTCACCTTGCTCGACCACTCACACCATACGTTCACGCACGCACCACACACCGCTCTCGCACTTTAAAGGAACACACACCAGTCTCATACTACCAAAGAAAGTTTTCACACAACACTGTGAACAGAACCTGTTCGCAGAATCGCTGGTCTGTCTGTCTCTCTTAACGAGGCATCAGACAGTCCATAACAGCATCCACCTGTATAGAACCAACAGCACCACTGTTCACAACTACACTGAATACAACAGCGGTACTTCTGTCACATGACTCACCGTTAGTCCACCTGTAGTAGACCCCTGTCCAGTTGATAGTGAGTGTGAACATTAATCAGTCAGTGTTCAGTCTTGTGTTGTTGTTTTGCTGACTTTAGCCAAAATTAGATGCTACTTTTCTTGCGCAAACTGTGAAGACAGCCGAGTCTCCTTAGTTATTTTAGAAAACCCAGTTAAATTCGATGTCATTAATAAACGTGGTGAAAAAAGAGGGACGGATGCGGTGGAGGATGACGGAAAAGCAAGGAATACGCCAGTGGCATTTGGTGTGCTATATGTGCGCATTTTCTACCTTTCATGTGTTATTTGATGGCATGTCAATTTGTGCGTAGATCTCTGGTTCATATAACCTGAACCCTAACCCTCAGTGCATAACACACCAATTATAAGTGGCGTATATAATTATGCGAGTCGTGATATCACGTTGGTTTATCAGCCAGCAGCAACTACAGTTGCTGCATCATTGAAATGTTTTTGAACATTAAGTACTACTAAATATATCTTTTTATCATTAAAAAAATAAAAATTTGAAATGACGGATAATAATACGTTATGACGGAATTTTTACGACCCTGTCCGTCAAAATGACGGACAATAAAAATGTCTAGCGCAACCTCTGCTCCAAACTGCTGAGAATGCATGATTCATGCACAAAGAGGGGTATGCAGATGGGGGAGGGACAAATAGCAATTGAGTTTGATAGACATATCACCGTTCAATCATTTTGATTGAGCGCTCAAAATGATTTGATGGTGTTTTTCAGTCCTGTCCGTTCCACAGATGACTAAATTTTTTTTATTTTTGTGTTAGAGCATTTAATTGATTGGTTGTAATCGGGGTGTGAAAGGGATTTTAACCAATATAATAAAAAATGCTCCAGGAAAACATCTTGCATCCCACCTTTAACTACAGTTAAGCCCTCCGTCGAGAAAAAATGTGCTTTATTAAATGAATAAAAAGTTTGAGACGCTTACTCAGCACCCAAGTGAGCTGTCATACAAACATGTTAGTGCAATACTGTTATGGCAGACATTGAAGTCTTCTATTTGAAGTAATTAAAAAATGGACCACCAGATTAATTATCAGAGTCCAAATAAAATTAAGACAGCAGTGACCCCTGTAAATTTTTTAAAATATATTTTTAGAAAGCAGCACTTACTGACCATCAGTGGTATTACAATTTATAAGATACTTCCACATTGGATTAGTTTTGGAGTTGCTAAGATGTATATGAACAAAATGTTGTCCAAACAAAATATCTGTTTTCAAACACTCCTATGTTGCCCTTGATTGTCCAGATTAAACCTTCCTCTTGACTTTCATCTTTTTGAGTTTTTTACTTTAATCTCATCAAACCACTGAACTTTCTGCTTCTATTAATTTGTATTTTAAGAGATGTATGTCCATCTCAAAATGAATGAGGAAAGACAAAAATGTTCTCATGTAGTTAAGACTTTAGGATTACAAGGGACCTGGTAAGGATGTCAGGTCCTGTGTTAGACTGGTTCTCCTCTTACCTGACTGGCAGAAGCTTCAGTGTGTCAATCAATTACATCCAGTCTGACTCAGTGGATCTACTGTGTGGTGTGCCCCAAGGCTCTGTCCTGGGGCCAGTCCTGTTCTTGCTGTATGTCCTCCCCCTTGGCCACATTATCCAGCAGTATAGTGATATCTCCTATCATTTGCTTGTGGATGACATCCAGATGTACTGCTCCTGTAAGTCTTCTGAGCCCCACAAACTGAGTTCCTTAACCAACTGCTTGTCAGAGCTAAAGTAGTGGCTAAATGATAACAGCCTCCAACTGAACTCCATCAAAACGGAGACCCTCATTATTGCCCCGGACAGTGCTATCTCAGGGATTAAACAGCACCTCGGTGACCTGAGCTCTTTGGTGAAGACCAAACTGAGGAATCTGGGTGTCATCTTTGACCAGACTATGTCTTTAGACCACTACTCCAAACACCTGGTGAAGAACTGTTTCTTCCAACTTTGCAACATCTCCAAACTGAGATCCATGGTGTCCATCAGTGAGCTTGAGATGATCATCCACGCATTTGTGTCTTCTCGCTTAGACTACTGTAACAGCCTGTTCACATGCTTAAGCAAGAAGGAGCTGGCTCGTCTACAGTTTGTCCAGAACTCTGCTGCAAGGCTTGTGACCTGCACAAACAGGAGAGCCCACATCACACCCATTGTTAAATCACTCCATTGGCTCCTTATACTATATCGTTTTCATTTTAAAATTCTGGTGCTAACTTTCCGGGCTTTACATGGCAAGGCCCCTGCATACATTGCTGCCCTGATTCAGCCCTACAGCTCGGCTCGTAGCCTGAGATCTTCAGGGCAGCACCTGCTGATGGTTCCTTGTACCTGTTTTAGCACGCAGGGTGACAGGACTTTTAAAGCTGTAGCACCGTGTCTTTGGAATGACCTGCCTCTACACCTACGGTGATTGGACTCTGTAGAGTTTTAAAAAACACCTCAAAACACTCCCGTTCAAGCAAGCTTTTTAATTTCCCAACTGAATCAAGGCTTCTACAAACTGATTGCACTGTATATATTTATCATATTTTAACTGTATTTTATTGTGTTTTAATGGTATTTTAATTGTATTTTATTTGTACTGTTTATTTGTACTTTGCACTGTAAAGCACTTTGTGACTCTGTCTGTGAAAAGTACTCTATAAATAAATTTTACTTCTTTACTTACTTACAAGTGAAGTCCAGAATTATTAAATGGACTAGGGCGCTGACTAGTGGGGATCCACGGGCTCTACATGTGGTAGTTTGTATTCTATTGTGTATTCGTGCATGCTGCACGGCATTTGTCCAGCAGTCACCACCAAAGCGGTCTGGCAATAGCAATGTGATTGTATTCCAGAATTACTATTATCTCCCAAAATATTGGTGCTATTAACTTGCCATATTTACTAGTCTGTTCCTTGACCAAAAATACATTAAGTGTGCCAAACTGCAGCAGTCAGCTCTTTCTGGATTTTGTGTGAGTTCCCATACACACGTACATACATGCACACAGAGGCCACTTCGCTTTTATAATATAGATGGTATGATGGTACCCCCAAAAAACCCACTCTCAGAAGTAGGGCTGCACGATTTTGGCAAAAAAAAAAATCCTGATTTTGTTTTTTCCTCTAAAAACTCGATTTTCGATTTCGATTTTGGGGTAAAACTACAAAAGACAACAGAAGTCAGCATGTCGTTTTCGTGAGCAGCCCACAATGCAAGGCACTGCTCTGACCTCAAATCTGTGATGGTATCATGTGATGAACCCACAGAAGTTTATTTTTTCTTAATTAAATCTTTATTGCATGAAGTAGAGTATACAAACAATGTATACAACAAGAAAATAACATAAGTTTGACAGGGGGAATACACTATAGTACAATGTCCAAATCAGAGCAAATACTGATGTTTTTTATAGTCTTTTTGTTTCCAAATTTATCTAACAGCTTTAAATAAAGTTCAACATCTTTCAAAAAATAAATAATAATATTTGGTTTTGTGTTACAGAAAACCGTTGTGAATGAAAAATTTAGCAAGTAAGAGGACTGAATTAATTATTATTATTATTATTTTTTTTTTTTTTTTCTTTTTGGGGTATCTGGGCCCACAGAAGTGATACCACTGTAAGTCAGTGACAGGCATCAGTCGTGCATGTGTGGACCACGTAATATGAGTGATCCCCATGGGGTTCTATTTAAACTGGGGGATCCGTGCGTGGAACAGACCGACCCAGGACACGCTGGAGGGATGCAGTTATATTTCAGTTGCAGGATCCGTGCGTGAAGCCACGGCTTACATTGCTATAAATACTGCGGGATCATTAACACATTTAATGTCCGGTCATTACACAGACTTCTGTGACAGACGCTGTCACGGATAGGAGGAAGAGCCTATGGTAGCCCGCAAGAGTGCGGCCCGGAGGCGCGCGGCCTGGAGGCACGAGAGATGAAATTGATTGTACAATTTCCCTTTTTTAAAAATCGCCCTAATTAAAAATATCCGATTTCGATTTAAAATCAATCAATCGTGCAGCCCTACTCAGAAGTACATCACATGTCATCAGTCTTTTTCCTATCTGCATTTTTTTTTTGGCAATAACCCTTAGGGGTCTGAGCCTGTTTTGGCCATTTTTGAGTACTTTTGATTTTGCCTTTATATACTATATAAAGAAATGTTCTTTATTCATCTATCTCATCTGCCTGTTACTTTTTCACTTTAACCTACAATATCAACACAAAAGGCCAAGAAACACAAAAAATATGAATGAATGTTTATTTCAGTTAAATACAAAATACAAAACACATACATATTAAAAAAAAACAACAAAATAAAACACCTACATATAAAAAAAAACCCAAACAAACATAAAATTAACACATTTTGTAACTGAAAAAGGAAGAAGCTGAAGCCGGAGGCTTATTTCTGCTTCTCCCATTTACATCCTTAGTCCATGTCCACACCTTAAGTTGCAGCAGATAAATACTTAAACTTAAATTATACTACATTCAGTGTAGTAAGTTATTTTGTTATCATATTACTTTCATAGCCCTTCATAATTTGACCAATTAAATTATTTTTGAAACTCAACAGTGAGCTACACAATTTCACTTCATCCTTCAGTTCGTTCCATAGCTTGACACCAATAACTGAAACACTGTGATATTTAACATTTGTTCTTACTTTACATTTTTCAAACACAAACATCCCTCTTAAATTATAATGTCCTTCTCTTCACTTAAAAATTTTCTGAATACAAAAAGGAAGGAGTTTACTTTTAACGCGAAACATAAATTCCATTGTTTTTAAATATACAATGTCAAGAAATTTTAGTAAACCAGATTCTACAAAAAGTGGATTACTTGATTGGAGATAACCAGCTTTGTTTATGACTCTAATAGCTTTTTTTTGGAGTTTAATTATTGGGTCTAAATTAGTTTTATACACATTGCCCCATATTTCCACACAGTATGACATATATGGCATTACAAGTGAACAATACAACATATGCAAACATTTTTTGCTTAACAAGTCTCGAGTTTTATAAAGAATCGCAACAGCTTTGGACATTTTGCGTTTGATATATTCTATTTGTGGTTTCCAACAGACTTTATGGTCAATAATCACTCCCAAAAATTTTGTTTCATACACCCTTTCAATTTCAATTTCATTAATTTTCAGTTTTATATCATCACATGCCCTAGCACCACCAAAAACCATAAATTTTGTTTTATCTTCATTAAGTGATAACTTATTAACATCAAACCATTTTTTTAACTTGCTCAATTCCTTTTCCACAGTTTCTAATATTTGTTTCATATTTACTCCCGAATAAAGCAAATTAGTATCATCTGCAAATATTGTAAATTTTAACTTACTAGATGCCATAAAAATATCATTTAGATAAAGTATAAATAACTTGGGTCCCAGAACTGAACCTTGTGGGACCTCACATGTTACTTTTCTAAGTTGTGAATTTGTATTTCCAATTGATACATACTAAGACCTATTTTGTAAATAACTTTTTAACCAGTTTTGCGTCACACCTCTTATACCATACATTTCATATTTCCGGAGTAATATTGAGTGATCAATTGTGTCAAATGCTTTCCTTAAATCAATAAAAACACCAACAGTATGTTGTTTCTGATCCACCGCTGTTGCTATAGTTTCTGCAAATTCCATTACTGCTAAAGATGTTGATCGGTTTTTCCTAAATCCGTACTGGTGATCATTTAATATCCTATGTTTGTCTATGTAGTCATCTAACCTCTTTACAAACAGTTTCTCAAGAATTTTAGAAAACTGTGGTAACAGTGACACCGGTCTATAATTTGACACCATGTGCTTATCACCATTTTTATAAATCGGAGTCACTTTAGCTATTTTCATATTTTCTGGAAAAGTGCCTGTTTGAAATGATTTGTTACATACATAAGTGAATGGTTGAAGGATACTGTTCATCACTTGTTTTATGAGTGACATATCAATGGAATTTCTATCAGTAGATTTTTTATTTTTAAATTTCCTGACCACTTCCAACACTTCACTTTCACAAACTCCACCAAGAAACATTGAATTATTGTTTTCAATAGCAAAATCAAAGGTTTTATCATCCTTTTCCCACTTGGTAATATCTTTTGCCAAATTAGGACCGACATTAACAAAAAAAATCATTAAATATGTTCACGATGTCCTCTATATTTTCCACCACAGTGTCACCAGTTTTAACAACATATGTAGCAAAATTCTTTTTATTACTTTTTTTAATCATATCATTTAACACTCTCCAAGTACCTTTAATATCATTTTTGTGTATTTCTAACAACTTATCATAATAGGCTTTTTTATGTGTTCTTATAATTGCTGTCAATCTGTTTTTGTATCTTTTATATTTATTCTCTTTTTCTTTCGTTCTGTGCCTCAGAAATTCCCTATAGAGCCTGTTTTTCTTCTTACAAGCCCTTTCCAATCCCTTAGTTAACCATGGTTTCTTATTCTTTTTAAAATCTTGTCTATATTCTTTCACAGGACAATGTCTGTTGTACAATGTCAGGAATATGTCTAGGAAAGCATTATATGATTCATTAACATCATCTACATAAACGTCATGCCAGTCATAATTTATGAGTTCCTCCTTTAAGGCCATAATTGCTTCTGGTGACTTTGTTCTAACCAGACAAGGTTTTTGCTTATAGTTGGGTAAAGGTAATTTGTTGTTCATTTCCAGTTCTATAAAAACTGGCAAATGATCACTTATGTCAGTCAGAAATAGACCACTCGTTATTTCACCATCAATAATGTTTGTAAAAAATATTATCGATCAATGTTGTGCTTTCCAATGTGATTCTACTTGGCTTTGTAATTACAGGGTGAAAACTCAAACTAAACATAGTATTTACAAATTCTGCTGTTTTTGCATGTTCAATCTATTTCAGTAGCTCAATGTTAAAGTCACCACAAACCAAAATCACCTTATCACAATATTTTTCATATAACTCAGTAATCTCCTTATTGAATTTCTCAATACATGACCCTGGTGTCCTGTAAATACAATTAAGAAATATGTTTTTGTGTTTTTCCATCTTAATTTCAACCGTTACACAGTCCATCAGATTTTCTATAGCAATTGTCAAATCACCATTTATCTTACATTTCAAATGATTTAATACAAATAGGGCCACGCCCCCTCCTCTTTTATTGGCTCTGTTTTGTCAAAACATCTCATATCCTTCTAATTCATCATGTAACTCTTTCTCATCACTCAGCCAAGTCTCTGAAATTGCTATTACACTAAATTTATGCTGGAATTTTTGCAAATAATCTTTAATTTGATCAAAATTGCTATAGTGACTCCTGCTATTAAAGTGAATCACTGAAAAACCCTTCATTTTAGACTCATACTTGTCTTCTGAATAATATTCACATGTTGTTTTAATGCTGTAGTAGAAGTGGGTCTCTGGATCAATATCATTCTCTAAAACATAGGGTTTGTGATCTTGAAAGTCAAAAGACTTAAATTCAGTGTATTCACACATTCTCATATTTCAGTCCCCAACAGAATCTGACCTCATAGCTCCATCACAACAAAATCTGATTTGACATATCTCCACTGGTCCACCTCTGTACTTTGTTCTTCATCTTCATTTGTATTGATCAAGCTTAGTTATGTCTCTAATAACAACAACAACTTTGGCCCGTTCAGGAGTACCATTTAGTCTTATCATTACCTTACAGTTTCTTACCCATGTGTCTTGGATTTTTTTTTCCTTTTTTAAGATTCTTGCTTGTCTTGCAATTGCAGCATTTCTCTTTGTTAAATTTTCATTTATGTACACCCCTGTGCCCTTAAGTTTTTTTGCGTGCTTGAGCACTTCAATCTTCTGTTTTCTGCTCACCAAACGAATGATAATGTTTGGCCTCTTGCTCTGTTTTTGGGGTAAGGTGTGACAAACAGCTATATCTTTACGGTGTAAAGGAATGTCTTTGCTGTTTAAAAACTTAATAACTTGTTCCTCCAGAGAGTGTAATTCAGTGTTTGATGCATCCTCATCGTCCTTGTCACCTGCTGTGATGCTTGCATAAGTGCAATGGTTTGTCTTTAGTCCTGTTATCATTAGATCATCCATCCTTATGCACTGCTCCAGATCTTCAACTCTTCTTTCCAGTTCGTCTATTTTCTTGTCTATTTCCGTGATCACCGCCTTCAATTTCCGCATTTCCTCAATTAAATCCAGTAGTCCCGTCTGTTGTTTTGCCACCTTGCTTAGCTCCTCAGACATAAAGTTCAAAGACTTCTTAACTTCTTCCATGTCTTCTGCAAGCTTTTTCGTTGCCGTGTCTCCTGTATTAGCTTGGCTCCTGGCCTAGCCTGGTAGCTTACCGGTGGTGGTGGTGGCTCCTGGCCTGGTAGCTTACTGCTGGAGGTGGTGGCTCCTGGCCTGGTAGCTGGCCTCTGGTGGTGGTGGCTCCTGGCCTGATAGCTAGCCGCTGGTGGTGGTGGCTCCTGGTGCAGTAGCTTACCGCTGGAGGTGGTGGCTCCTGGCCTGGTAGCTGGCCTCTGGTGGTGGTGGCTCCTGGCCTGGTAGCTAGCCGCTGGTGGTGGTGGCTCCTGGCGCGGTAGCTTACCGCTGGAGGTAGTGGCTCCTGGCCTGGTAGCTGGCCTCTGGTGGTGGTGGCTCCTGGCTTGGTAGCTTACCGCTGGTGGTGGTGGCTCCTGGCACGGTAGCTAGCCGCTGGTGGCGGTGGCTCCTGGCCCGGTAGCTGGCCTCTGGTGGTGGTGGCTCCTGGCCCGGTAGCTTACCGCTGGTGGTGGTGGCTCCTGGCCCGGTAGCTTACCGCTGGTGGTGGTGGCTCCTGGCCTGGTAGCTTACCGCTGGTGGTGGTGGCTCCTGGCACGGTAGCTAGCCGCTGGTGGTGGTGGCTCCTGGCCTAGCCTGGTAGCTTACCGCTGGTGGTGGTGGCTCCTGGCCTGGTAGCTTACCGCTGGTGGTGGTGGCTCCTGGCCCGGTAGATTACCGCTGGTGGTGGTGGCTCCTGGCCCGGCAGCTGGCCGCTGGTGGTGGCTCCTGGCCCGGTAGCTGGCCGCTGGTGGTGGTGGCTCCTGGCCCTGTAGCTTACCGCTGGTGGTGGTGGCTCCTGGCCCGGCAGCTGGCCGCTGGTGGTGGTGGCTCCTGGCCCGGTAGCTTACTGCTGGTGGTGGTGGCTCCTGGCCCGGTAGCTTACCGCTGGTGGTGGTGGCTCCTGGCCCGGCAGCTGGCTGCTGGTGGTGGTGGCTTCTGGCCCGGTAGCTGGCCGCTGGTGGTGGTGGCCCCTGGCCCGTTAGCTGGCCGCTGGTGGTGGTGGCTCCCGGCCCGGTAGCTTACCGCTAGTGGTGGTGGCTCCTGATGATGACATTAAGTATGTGCAATATAAAATTCAATTTGAAAAATGTATATAATTTATTGCATAAATAACACAAAGATGCTTATTGACCCCTTTCAAAAACTTTTAAAAGTGAATATTGGTTCCAAATATTAGGTATATAAAATTAAAATTGGAATAAATTAAAACTATACTCAAATATTTGACATAAAAGCATATCTTTATATAGGCATTTTCTCCGGTTTTCTCACCCCCCCCCCCGGTCCTCCCGGTTTCCACATCCGGTTCCACATCAGGTAGAGGTCAATCTCACCCTTGCTTGCAATGCTAATGCAGTCTGTGGGTTAGAATCTGCAGGTTCGACCAATTTTTTTCTGTTTTGAAAAAGGAGTGGACCCAAGTGATAGCCTAATTATTGGTAATGCATTTGACTTTCTGTGCTTACGCAGCTGAATCACTTCCCTCACGGTGAACAACTTTGAAGATGACCCCATCATAAACACAGTCCACTTATATACATAACAAACCAAAATGTCACTTGGCCTTTTTGGAAAATTTGTTGCGAAGTGCATTGTGGGAATGGAAATTCCAAAGCAACAAAGATGGCGAGCAAGCAAAAGCAGTCTCTCACACGCAGCCCTCATGAAGAATAAGCAGTTCACAAAATGGATGGATGGATTGTCTGTATTTGAATTTCAGAGCACCACTCACCATTGTTCATTTAAGAAGATTGTAATCAAGGGCTCAGCTTTGCATTTAGGACAGGTTATTCGAAGTTTATATGACATGACTTGTTTTACCTGATTAATGACTTGAATAAGCTTAACCTTTAACTGCGACTCAACTTGACTTACTCACTTTCATCATAGAAGCTCACCTTGCTTGAATGGTGAGAGTTGAGACTGACTATTTGTTGCACATGTGTGACCTAGTCCTGCCTCTGCTATTAACTCATTGGCAGCCAGCCATTTTCAGAGCAGAGAGCCCCAAACTGCCAGCATTTTGGAACATTTTGACTGATATTTCAAGACCCACAGAACATTGAGTCATATGACTACATAAACATTGAAACTATCAAAAGAAAGTGTAGACTCTCTTCTTTCATCAGGAAGAAAAAGTCTGTTTCTAGCCCTTTAAGTTCTTCAGTAATCGGCAGTAGAACATAGGGTGGTTTCAGCATAAACACCTGTTTTTGACCAGAAAACAGAGAAAATTAGCTTTTTGTGCAAAGAGGCATGTCAAGCAAAACAGCGACTTTGACGCCAATATTTTTAGCTTTAGTGACACCTCAAACATCTGAACAGTTGTTTAGTTCTATGAAACAACAAAACACTGAAAAGAATAAATGCAGAAAATATTACAATATCCATATATAAAAGAGCTATGTGTAAGTATAAAAAATTATGGTTCTCTGATATTTGGATGATCAAAAATCATATTAAATTTTTTTTTTTTTCTCCAAAATTTTAAACGATGTGTGCTTAGAATATGACATAAATAATATAATAGTCAAATATCAATGTATTTGGAATAAATTTAGTTTATTTATGAGAGTTTATAAAATTAACCCAGATTGACGGCAGAAAACTTTGTCACCTTCCAAACATTCATACTCATAAAACTCCTCAAATTTTTTTTCCACTGATTTTTTTCTCATGTCAAAATACATTTTCCTGAAAATATAAGTAATTACCTAAAGCAAAGTGCAGACTGTGTGGGAAAGAGATCCAGGTCGCTGGGGGAGCGTCAAACATCGCAAGGCACTTGAGATGCCAACACGACATAGAGACAACCCCACATGCTGCCTCAGCCACATTGACAGTGATGTTTGGTGGGCAAAATAACAGCGAGGTGAATTTTACCCTACGAGGGCCGTTCAATAAGTTCATGGCCTCACCCAGAACAGAACAACACAGACTGATAATTTATATTTTATTTTACAACAAGTCCCGACTCTTGCGTTCGTATTGATGTTACCTTTTGCAAGGGGCAAAACAATGTACCAAGAATGTAAGACAAAGAGTCAAAGACACTGTCAGCACCGCTA
Source organism: Sphaeramia orbicularis (assembly GCF_902148855.1). NCBI lineage: Eukaryota > Metazoa > Chordata > Actinopteri > Kurtiformes > Apogonidae > Sphaeramia > Sphaeramia orbicularis. The sequence continues at coordinate 7,710,120 of NC_043979.1, forward strand.
ATTTATGGTAAAACTCACATACTCACAGTCTGAAGCATACTGAAATACAGCTGCATGGGGATCAATCACTCATCTTACATTGTCCCGGGTCCATACCATACTGTCCTCTTACGATCTGGGTCCGGGTCTGGGTCTGACCCCACGACATGGACCCGGACCCCTGACTCAGCAGCCTCAACAGAGGAGCCCAGACAGCCCTGTGCCCAGACACATCCACCAGCTCCAGGGATATAATTCCTCCAGCGTGTTCTGGGTCGGTCTGTTCCACACACGGATCCCCCAAGTTAAATAGAACTGCATGGGGATCACTCATATTATGTGGTCCACGCACGCACGACTGATGCCTGTCTTACAGTGGTATCACTTCTGTGGGCCCAGATACCCCAAAAAGGAAAAAAAAAAAAAAAAAAAATTATAAGTAATTTCTTTCTCTTACCTGCTAAATTTTTCAGTCACAAATGTAAATTCTGTAACACAAAACCAAATATTATTTATTTTTTTGAAAGATGTTGAAATTTTTTCAAAGCTGTTAGATAAATCTGGAAACAAAAAGGCTCTAAAAACCATCAGTATTTGCTCTGATTTGGACATTGTATTGTAGTGTATTCCCCCTGGCAAACTTGTTCTGTTATTTTCTTGTTGTATTCATTGTTTGTATACTCTACTTAATTCAATAAAGATTTAATAATGAAAAAAAAAAAAAACTTCTGTGGGCACATCACATGATACCATCACAGATTTCAGGTAGGGAGCAGTGGCTTGCATTGCGGGCTGCTAACGAAAATAACATCTGACTTCTGTTGTCTTTTGTAGTTTTACGCAAAACTCAAAATCAAAAATCGAGTTTTTAGAGGAAAAATCGGGATTTTATTTTTTGCCAAAATTGTGCAGCCCTACATTGACATGACATACTTCGGATTGGAACCAGTATTTTTCCAATGAAAAAATGTCTTATGACTTCTAAGTCCGGACCTGAACCTAAACCTCTGGACTTGAGTCCGGACCTGAACATGAGTTTAGATACGCAGCACTACTTGTACTCCATGGGCTAGGAAGGGTCCTCATGCACCCCCCCCCACATCTTGACTTCTTTGGTATATTATTATACCTATAGGCCTACTCTATCAGAAAAATGATGTTAACATGAGATTAACTGGTTCACACTATCCGTATTTGACCTTTGTAATATCATTACATCACCTAAGTATAGATTGGTAAACTAGGGGTAGGGGAAATAAAATTGATTGTATTAAACATTTCTATACTGAACCTCTAGACTAGTTATATGTCATCTTAAAGCTCTTGAACAACTCTATATAATAACACCAACCAAAATGGGGATATTATCATTGATAAACAGATTTAGGTCAAAGGTCATGTGTACTCCAGGGGAAGTAAAATTTTCACCTTTCTCATTTCAGAATACTGTTTTGGCAACAAAACCTAAATATATCTAACAGGGAATTCCAAATATTTTATTGCACAAACCTATAAGGTTTTTATAATAATTAGAGCAGTGGTTCTTAACCTTGTTGTAGGTACTGAACCCCACCAGTTTCATATGCGCATTCACCAAACCCTTCTTTATTAAAAAATAAAATATGATTTTTTTTTCAAATTCAAGACACAGGTATATGTTTTACTGGTGCACAAAATGAACCGTGCATTAACATCACTGTGTTCAAAGAACAAAACCAATACAGTGCATGAACTCACAACAAATTCCATACCTTTTCACAAAGACATGACCTTTTTTAATACTACCACACTGAAATGGTTTTAATTTTTAACCTTATGTATTCCAATAATGAACTTATTGTATTTATGCTATTTATCATTTTTAACATTTTAACACACACCCATCACCTAATTTCCATCAGGCTACAATAATAATGAATATTTACTGCAAATCAGTTTGACTTCTGCTGTTGCCTTTGAGAGACCAGTTCAGAAATGCGTGACTTCACCTTGGCAAGTGCCACTCTCTTTCTCCATCCGCAACGGTGTGTCGGTCGTCACATGATTGTAACTGACCAGTGCGGTGACCGAAAATGTAAACTAACGCTACACATGGCTGCCTCCGTGGTTAACAGGAAGTAGCAAAAGTCATAACAACGATGTGGAAAATAATTCATCGTCAGACGAGTGGAAGAGATTATAAACACTTCCGGATGTGTTGTAGTGCTATAAGCAACAACAATACACCGCGTATATTGGATGTCAGTCAGAGAAAGAGTCTCCAAAGCCGTTTGTTTACATACACGGACCTAGCCCAACACACACACCCGACTAATGAGTCAAGTGTGTGTCTTGACCTCCGCCGAACCCCTGAGACTGACTCACCGAACCCCTAGGGTTCGATTGAACCCCGGTTAAGAACCACTGAATTAGAGAAAATGGATATGCTACAACAAGGGTGAAAAGTACTGACACGGATATATTTTTTATCCTCCTTCATTATGCCCGTCGACTGAGTGGATTAGAAATTCTCTTCGAAACAGGGAAGGGACTCACTATGTGCTGCACCGATATCAGCAAGATGGCAGAATCCTACTGCCCCTTGTTCACCACAGCATTACTTGGACTTCATGCCTTTTCAGGCTGTGACGGTACGAGTGCCTTTAGATCAAAGGGGACGACAGTGGCTCAGTTGGTAGAGTGGGTCGTCCAATGATCGAAGGGTCAGCGGTTCGAATCCTGGCTCCAACTGTCCACGTGTCGAAATGTCCTTGGGCAAGACACTGGCAGCAGCTGCCTACTGGTGTATGAGTGTGTGAATGTGAGGAATTGTAAAGCGCTTTGGGCACCATTAAGGTGTAGAAAATGCGCTATATAAGTTCAGACCATTTAAGCTTCATTGTTAGAAGAGTTTACATGCCTATTGTACGGGGATGAACATGTGAAAAAAGTGAATGCTGTGAGACACACCTGACGCTTGCAAAAATGCGGTGAAGATAGATCTGGCTTCATTTCCACCATGTCACAGCTCACTAATTGAGCACATCAAGCATGTTAACTACCAAGTGGCCATGTGGAAGTGTGCTCGTATTGCCAAACCTGACATTCCTAACCCAGTCAATGACATGGATGGACTGTTGAAGATGGGAAGATTCAACCAAAATGGTCAGGAAAGGCTGTATTACCAGAGGACCTGGTTGATACCCTTGAGAAGATGGACACAGAAGAGGATGGAGAGAGTGATGCAGACACTGAGGAGAGTGACAGTAATGGTGTATCCAAGGAGGAAGATCTGTCGGACAATGACAGTAATTAATAAGTCAGTGACATGTACTGTATCTACATGTATATTTTATATTCAAATTACCAGCAAATATATTTTTGATTAAACTTTCATGCAATTAAGATAATTTGGAATTGCCTGTTAGATATATTTAGGTTTTGTTGTGTTGTGGAAATGTTCAACTGATAACCCACACACAAAGAGGAGGAGAGAAAGTTAGAGTTAAAATAAATAAATGCATTTATTGAGAGGTCAATCACAGAGAAACTCTGTAAGTGAAGTCTGATTAAACAAGAGAAAACTAAAGATTATATAGAACCAAATCCAACCCCCTCAAACTATGATGTCATTCCTTACGTACATCGTACCACCCCATACTACTCCTTCTCTGCGAAGAGGTCATGATGACCTCTTCACTCTAACCTTGCTTGGATCCTATCTGGAGTGCAGGCGCCATCCTCTATCTACACATTCAGACATTTAGGGGCCGTTTACACGGCGACGGATTCAGTTGACTCCGGGAAGATTTCATCGCGGATTAGCCTTCTGTTAACATGGAAACGGTGCCTAGAGTGCCTGAATCCGGAAACTTTTGATACCAGGGTCCAGGGTGGAACGTTATCGATACGCTCCGCATTCCAGCTCCGTGTTAACGCGAGTCGGAGCGTTCCGGGGTAAAATATGACGTCACTGCATGTGCGCGCAGCCAAGAACCGCCAGTTAACCCACTCCAGGCCAGTTGGTGGCGGTAATGCGCCTCCAAGCTGGTTTGCCAGCCTCTATGACACAATAAAGCTGCAGAAAAAGAAGGAACAACCACAACAACAATGGCCGGTTTCAGAACAACATACGTGCTGCTAACTGTGCTCAGCTCATCTGTCCAGACAAAGAAGTCCTGCGTCTTTGTACGACCACTCGCCATTGTTGTTTGTAAATAGTGTTGTCCGCCTATTCTTCTTCTTCTCATTTAAAGGCTGTCTAAACCGGAAATTGTTTGTGCGCAGGCGCGTGTTTTACCGCCACTGTTTCACTACAGCTCTACATCGCCAGCTACTGGTCTGGCATGGCCACTACAGCGTATTCAGCCGTCCTCGCGGACTCATGTGAACGCAGATCGTTATCATAGCGGCTTCGTCTTAACGCGGAATGATTTTATAACGCAAAGGAGAAATCTTTGCGGAATTGGATCTTTGTGTTGCCGTGTAAACGTAGCCTTAGGTGTTTGGGTTTTAACTCAAGGCAAGAAAGAACTCCATTCCTGGGTCGGGGGTTTTACAGAGTGGTAAACATCACACAATGAATAATGACTCAGCATTAAAAGAAGATGTACTAACAGTATAAAATATTAAAAGTATAAAATATAAAGAGTATAAAATATAAAGAGTAAATTTTTCCACCACATTTCCTCCCTTTTGATTATTCAAACGAATCAATCATGCAAAAACATAAAATTTACGTACGAGTATCAATGAATGATTATAAATGATCATCAAACCATACACAACCTAATTAAGCTATATTTCTCCAGATATAAATAATATGTAGCCAAATTTCCAGACTTTCTTTTTTTTTTTTTAGATCAGGTTTGACATTGGAGGACAAATAACAAAATACTATGGGAAAAAATACTATAAACATCCACCCATGATCTATGGGGTCAGGGCCTCCAGGACTGAAATGAGAAGCACACTATAAATCATTTGGGGGTGAGACATAAGCGCCAGGCTGAAGTCCGCTGTCACTTAGCTCGACCCATTTTTCTGTAATTTGGGGGGAACAGACTTTCCACTGGTATACATAATCTGGTAAGCCAGCAGCATACCTAACCATTGTGTGTGCGTACACACAATGTGAGTGGAGATCTGTGCCCGCAACTGTGTTTCGTTGAGTTATCGTTAACCCCTCTGGACCCGATTCGAGTTTTACCCCCAATTTGCACATCAAATCCTGCCCACACAAATTAATGGGACAGACGGGTGAGAGTAAAAAAAGAATGTTAGAAAGTACATTCCTGTGAAACACACGCCAGCAAAAGCTCTCTCTGTCCTGTTTACCACCAGCCGACACAGAAATAATAGTTTTTCCACTCAACTTTGGTGTAGGTGTTAAGTCTGCATGTCTGATCACAGAGTATGTAGCTCCACTATCTACTAAAAACAATAACTTAAACCTGCTTATAGTAAGATCAACCACAGGGAGCTTCTGATAGGAGTCAGTACACAGCTAAGCGTGTGTGTGTGTGTGTGTGTGTGTATGATGTGTGTCACCTCCTCCTCCCTCGGGCAGTGCAGCAGAAGCTGTAGTGGGTGTGGTATTCGTGTCTGAAGACCCGCCCTCCAGGGCCGCGAGGCAATCCCCTGCCCCGTTCCCTCCACGTGGCTGTCTCCGCCCCGCCTTCTCTGTGGGCAGTCCCTTTTCCCATGTCCTGGTTGGCCACAGAGGTGGCCCACCCCTCCACATGTCGGACCACCCCTTTCCGGATGTAGGTGGGCCTCGAGTGTTCTCCGGTCCGCCCGACCGGGGGGGGCGGGTCAGGGGGCGGGCGGACCGGAGAACACTCGAGGCCCACCTACATCCGGAGTGTCTGATGAAAGTGACCCCTGCCCTGGGTATGGAATCTTCCACTGTCTCATCAGGCCTGTTTCAGGTTTCTCCATGCAGACAGAAAGCCTTAGGTGGGAAAAAACGTCCGGCAGAGGCTAGGGGTCATCTGTGCAGCCAGAAGCCGCCTGAGTTCGGACCCGGTGGGTCTGTGTTCATTGCAGAAAGTCCCTCGGATGGATCAGGTAGATGTTTCAGTGAATGTCCATGCCCTGAACACCACAACAGGACCGTCTGGTCCGCTGACTTCCACCATGGGCATTTGTGCAGCTGTGCCAGAAGTCAGTCCTCCCCCCAGCCTGCAGCATCAGCAGCGGGGGTGGAGTCGGGTTGTGTGGAGTCCGGCTCCGGCGGTGGAGAAGGCCGGGGGTCAGCAGACCTGGGGGGCCTGCTGGGGGCCCGTTGACGTTTGACCGGTTCTGGAATTACGGCTAAGTGTTCCGGGAAGGGGGGCGGGTTCTCATGGCGTCTTTGTGGGCAGGCGTCCAGACCCGGACACCAACTTTGCTGCCTGCACAGAAACACAAGGGGGGGCATATGGTATATGGTAAAGTGGCGGAGCTCAAGCTCCTTGACAATCGAAAATATAGCTGTTTAATCTGTATACTCTGTTTTATATCTGTTTTTATAACCAGCAGCATAATTTACCAGATCTTACAGATGTAGCACAGACGTCGCACAAAAATACAAGGGAAGTATAAAGTTATGAATACAAAGAAGTGGTTTAAATATTCTAACAAATTAGGCATAAAAGGGAAAAAACACAGCTAGATGGTGTCATCTACGGTTACACATGCCTCAGTTTGTTTTTGCTTCATTCAGCTTCCTCCAACCACATCTCAAACTATTTGTTACAAATTTCCTATTGTTTAAATACCCTGACCTTGTTTTTTCTCTCTTAGCCTCCCTTTAACTCATTCAGTTTTTGCACACTCAAAGTTGGCGTTTTAGGAAAAATACCCATGTTTACCCAATAATCAGCACATTCAAGCACAATTTCCCCATATTTTTCTTTTTACCCATGGGTTTTGGAATAGGGGCCTCTCTGTCCACACCCCCGTCACTGTGCCCCGGCCGGTGTCCCATTTTTACACTTAGAACGTCTCCTAAGCGTTTTTTGTTCCTTACTTGGTGAACAAAATACTAAAAAAGCCTTCTTTGATTTTTCTTTTCAGTTGTCAGCGAAAAAAATCACCTAAAACGCTTTCAAGTTTGTTATAAACTTTACTCTACTGTATTTACATACAGTAGCAACCTTCTACGATTTTTCTTTTTGGTTGAAGGCAGGCGAAAAAATCTCCCAAAAACGCCTGTACTCTATTGCATTTGCATACAATAGCAACCCAACTCAGGTTTATATATATATATATATATATATATATTTTTTTTTTTTTTAATTTTATTTATTTTTTGTTTTTATCCTTTTTTTTCCCCCTTTTTTTTCCCTTTCCCCCCTATATAAACCTGAGTTGTATACCACTGTTACACCGGTGACGTGAGTTTGGAACACAGAGAGTAAAAGCCCCACACACCCCAAACTGTAACTTTCTCACCGTGTGTGGCGTTGAACTCAGTCCTGATTCCAGTGGTGAGACAGGCGGGGCTCAGGGCCGGTCCCCCGTCTGCAGTGTCGTTTTACCACGGGGCTACAGCCGCTTTTTGGCCCGTAGGATGATCAGTCCACCAACCTCCATTCCCCGCCCGACAGCACACATGGAATCCTGCCGACAACGCCAATTTGTTGTGGAAATGTTCAACTGATAACCCACACACAAAGAGGAGGAGAGAAAGTTAGAGTTAAAATAAATAAATGCATTTATTGAGAGGTCAGTCACAGAGAAACTCTGTAAGTGAAGTCTGATTAAACAAGAGAAAACTAAAGATTATATAGAACCAAATCCAACCCCCTCAAACTATGATGTCATTCCTTACGTACATCGTACCACCCCATACTACTTCTCTGCTCTGTGAAGAGGTCATGATGACCTCTTCACTCTAACCTTGCTTGGATCCTATCTGGAGTGCAGGCGCCATCCTCTATCTACACATTCAGACATTTAGGTGTTTGGGTTTTAACTCAAGGCAAGAAAGAACTCCATTCCTGGGTCGGGGGTGTTACAGAGTGGTAAACATCACACAATGAATAATGACTCAGCATTAAAAGAAGATGTACTAACAGTATAAAATATTAAAAGTATAAAATATAAAGAGTATAAAATATAAAGAGTAAATTTTTCCACCACAGTTGCCAAAACAGTGTTCTGAAATGAGAAAGGTGAAAATTTTACTTTCCCTGGAGTACACATGACCTTTTGACCTAAATCTGTTTATCAATGATAATATCCCCATTTTGGTTGGTGTTATTGTATAGAGTTGTTCAAGAGCTTTAAAATGACATATAACTAGTCTAGAGGTTTAGTATAGAAATGTATAATATAATCAATTTTATTTCCCCTACCCCTAGTTTACCAATCTATACTTACGTGACATAACGATATTACAAAGGTCAAATATGGATAGTGTGAACCAGTTAATCTCATGTTAACATCATTTTTCTGATAGAGTAGGCCTATAGGTATAATAATATACCAAAGAAGTCAAGCTGTGGGGGGGGGGGGGGGGGGGTGCATGAGGACCCTTCCTAGCCCATGGACTATTGTCTTAAATAGTCATGGGATATTTAGACACTGGCTTTGTTCTGGATGTATTTGACAAGTGGAAAACTTCATGACTGTATAGTAAAGCCATTATGGAATTATTAAAAACCTGCAGTTCCCCAAATAGCCACTTGAGGCTGGCTCCAAAAATTAGTCATATTTTACCACTTCCATGGTAAAATCTGTTTTGATTTCTATTTTTAATTTATTGATGTAAGGCTTAAGTATTATTGATGTAAAGATTAATTGGTTTTTAGTTCAAATCAGATTTGTATTTATTTTTTTGATGACTTGCATTTTTAATTTCCTTTTTTCAAACATATCACATCATCACACATCAAATACTAACATTAGAGCATTGGTAAATTACCCACCCATCCGTAGCCAGAAGGGATCTTCATATCGATATTTTATACAACACATAAATTTTGAGTATCCACGTATATAATATATACATACACTATAAATATCTACACAGAAGTGTTTAATCATAATATACACACATACATACATAAGGTATGTGATCATTGACTGTTCAGTGTGAATCCTCTTTAGTCTTTAAAATCTTAAGATTCCAGGTATTTGCTCCAAACAATTTTCAAACAATATTTTTCTGTCTTGTCCTGCATTCTATATGACATTCTTTCATATACCGCTACTTTTCCCACTTCCATCATCCACTCCTGGAATGGAGGCTCTCCATATATATTCCAGTTCCTCATGATAATTTGTCGTCCAGTTATTAGAACAGTCTGTATTCAGTCTTTTAGTGGTTTGGGAAATGCAGACAGCACTTCAGGATCTCTTAATATAAATAACTTTGTGGCATAACATAAATTATCTTTTTATAACATTAATAACATACCTGTGAATCTTCAGTCAAAACTGTTTAGTTTTAGGGCATAGCCACAGCAAATGCATCAATGTACCTTCATCTATACCACACTTCCAGCAAGTATCTGATTCCTTTAAGCCCCGTCTGTACAGCCTACTTGGGGTCCAGTAAAACCTATGCAGGATCTTAAATTGAGTAAGTCTGACTCTCAGGTCCCTCGACATTATTTTAAAGTTGCCACACACCTTAATCCAATCCTGTTCTTCATATAATACCCCCAGGTCTCTCTCCCATGAGAGTCTCAAAGCTGTGATTCCCTCCTCCCTCTCACCTTCCATAAGCGTCTTATAATATTTAGACGCTTCATGGCCTTTTTTCCAAATATCTTAGGAATTGTGTGTAGTTTATCTGCTGACTTTGGTAATTGTGAGCCTGACCCATAATTCTTTTGCACTGTATGGCGTAGCTGAAGATATCTCCAAAACTGAGATTGAGGTAAGTCATATTCCTGTTTTAGGTCATTAAAAGTTTTCAATGAGTGTCCGTTGAACAAATTTCCTAGGACCAAAATATTCCTTTCCACCCACTCCTTCCAAATGAAAGCATTTTTATTAATATTTGACTAGGGTTTAAACCAAATACTGGCTGACCCATTTAGGTATAGATCAAACTTTATCAACCTCAAGATGTTTTTCCATATATCTCGAAGATCTGGGTGATTTTTCATTTCTTTAGTTGTTGTGGAGGATAAACATTGCAGAAGGGGGAGAGGGCCTGAGTTAGATTGCTCTATGCTGTACCATGGGGGTGCTTGCTTTGGGGATGAAATTGGATTTTTTAATTAGAACAATTTTTAAAAAAAGGGAAATGATTAAATCGATTTCATCTTTCTTGTGCCTCTGGGCCATGTGCCTCTAAGCTACGCACCTCCGGGCCGAGCGCCTCTGGGCTATTGTTGACTCTTCTTGCTATCTGTGAGAGCAATCTTTCACAGGAGTCCATGCAACGACCACGGACCTAAAGGAGTTGTATGTAGGATTGTTGCCAAAACTGGTACTGCAATCACATTCAAAATACTGCAAAGCGTGGTATTCCCTCCTCCTCCTCCCAGACTAAGGGTTGCCAGATCCAGCATGAGTGTCTACTACAAGGAGCTACCATGGCAAGCAACGAGTCCTACACCAGTACTTATACCGGGCCCAGTCTCTTCACCCGGGCCACAGTCTCTTTTCCTGGGACACCGCGGCTCTGCCCGGGGGAAAACACCATGGCTCAGCCCGGGAGAAGACATCGCAGCCCAGGCCCACAGTCTCACCACCCGGTAAGAGCCACTGAAAGCCGAGGGAGACCATGGAAGAGCCAGCGTCGGTCTTCAAATTCTTCTCCGCTCTCAGTCGTCTCCCTGTTTCAAAAGCATCTCCTATACATATCCTTGTTTTGTTTCTAACTTTGTCACGATGTACATGGGAGTAATAAGAGGCCTTTTAAGTTTAGTAATTTCAGACTTATGATCAGAAATGTTCCAGCTGCAGCTCAGTGGGAACTAGCAACCTGGATGCTGAAACGCTACTGACATGGTGATTGGGAGATAGGTAATGGATGGAGCATCAGACCAAAACACAAAATGACAACATAAACATTATTTAGGGGCTGACAGCTTTTCAAATGCAAATATTCTGGCTGGACTACTACTGTCAGTGATATCAGTATTGAAATGAACATGATTCCTTAATGTCTGGTGACAGGGTCATTTTATGATTACTTGGAACATAATTCTTACATACAGCACCTTTAAATCTGTGATGGGCCTGCAGTAGTGATACCATTGTAAGCTGTGGTTTCATGCGCGGATCCCCCAGTTCAAATATAACTGCAGGGGAATCACTCATCTTACATTGTCCCGCATGGATCCATATCATACCATCTTCTTCTGATCCGGGTTGCAGGGGCCGCAGCCTCAGCAGAGTAGCCCAGACAGCCCTCGCCCCAGCCACATCCACCAGCTCCAGGGAGTTCTGAGGCGTTTCCAGGCCAGCCCAGAGATATAATCCCTCCAGCATGTCCTGGGTTGGTCGTTTCCACACATGGATCCCTTTTTTGGCCAAAATCATGCAGCCCTATATTGATGCTCTATTTCAGCACCTGAGCTATTTGGCTCAACTTGTCTACTTTTTAAATTACCATACCTTTTATTATTACATGAACTCTCTGTAAGACTGCTATGATTGAACTGCCCCAAATATAATAATTTATTGTATTATCTTTGCTTTTAACTTCATCCCACTACTACAGTATAAGTTTAATATTAGTGTATTATACCTGTAAACCTTATGAAAAAGAGGATAAATTGAAATGAAATGGAAAAATTGAAGATGGCAAGTATGACTCAGTGACTTAAATATACAAAGCCCATTATTACCATCCAAGGCAGAACATCAAAATAAGCCTTGTACTATGGTCAACAAAGGCCATCATTAAAAAAAAAAAGATAAAAATATAAAATATATGATAAAACTTAAAGTAGAAGAAGCCTGCTACTAAAATACTGGACCAAGGTGCAAAATCAAAATGACCTCCTGCGGCTCTAATTCTTCAGCGATCTCAGAGCAGGTTTCAGGCCCTTTTCAGTGTCACTGATTAACTCTGTAAATCCATATTAATAGAAAGGATTGCATTTGCATTGCTATCTGCTTACAAACGACAAGACAAATCTTTCATTTGAAAGAGAAATATGACAGCTAGTCAACTTAAAAGATTTACTCACACTGAGACCACAGTATAAAGTAACCCCCCCCCCCCCCCAACACAACCGTCATAATCATTGCTGTTATGATCTGTTGGACTTGAGTAACCAACCGTCCTGGAATGACGATGTTTTTTTGTTGTAGTCCTGACTGTGTGGTAGGCTTCATCATGATACAAAAGTTAATGCCAGCAAATGTTTCTCCTGCATCACACAGAGTACTTTGCATCTTATAACTGGGTCATTAAGTGTGTATCAACTCACTTTTGTGTTGGTGTTTCTTTGTTTCCTTTGTATCCAGCGGTGAAGCGGCTGATGAAGGAGGCAGTGGAACTCCGAGAGCCGACGGAACACTATCACGCCCAGCCACTGGAAGTAAGTTCACCGTAGGACCACCACAGTCAGAGAATAGATACCTCAATACTGCACATTTACATTCAGTACTATACTCAGTGTGAAAGGACAAGACAAGTAGTACACACAAGAAGTAGAGCTGGTAATCTTTTTTCATTTTTGTTCCTGTACTATGAGATTCTAATAACTAAATTATCAATCACATGCATTTCACAGTAGCTGAGGATAATTTCCAGATTTTACTTCAGAAATATTATAGAGAAATGGACATAAAGGACTGCAATATGCATTTGAGGATTCCATTCACAACATCGCAGAAATTAAAAGAACAAAACAAAAACAATTCTTCAGTATTTCCTTCAAATGAAAATGCCAATGTTAGTTAGCTTAGCACCATTGGTGGGCTGTCAGGGCCAGCAAAGCCTTTTCTGCTGGCGTAAACATCATCAGAAAGACTGACCTACATTTACAACCTAAATATGAATATTTGTTCCATGCAATTGTATTAATTTATTCTCAATAGACTATTCTCTTCATTATCTCTTGACTGCTTCCAGTACATGTATGTGGATGTAAGATATTTTGTCTAATAAGATTTCAGTCTCTATGCGTTGCCAGGGTCAATCTAATCTGCCCTGGGCCTTCAGAATGTGTAGTGAAGGCTCATGTAACTTAAACTGTATTGCACTGGGACTGTTTCTTTAACCAAGATATCGCCTCTCAGGGCCAGCTAGCTGGCCCTGACTGTCATCAGCATTTATCCTTCCTCTGACTGGATGGTAAGAGCAAAACATATTTGATGTAATTTCTGTAATATTCTGTTTTATCCATGCCAAAAAAGCTCATTTTAATTGAATTTAATCAAACTATGACATTTGAGGTTGAATTTTTTTATGCCAACAATGGCTAATGGAGGAGAAGAAAATCATTTGGTCTCCGATATACTTATAAAAAACATTTTCAAGGCGGACTTTTCCAGAAAAGCCGGACATTGTGAGGAGAGGTTGGCCAACCTCGACGCTAGCTAGCTTGTCGAGCAGACATTCTCTGCCCTCAAGAGAATAGAAACTTATGTCAGGAATACGACTAGATTGAGGAGAGTTGCAGCCTTGGCCTCCATGGACATAAAAAAGGAATTACTGATGGAACGGAAACATACAGATCATCTCTATGACAGAGTCATTGAAGTTTTCCTGTACAAAGAAAGAAGGTTGGATTTTGTACATAAATAATTATCTCTGGTGAGGAGGCTGTGATGTTTTTTATTTAAATTTTGTTTGTTTTTGTCATGTTATTAGATAAATATTGATTATGACCTCCTCTAGATGATGTACATGGCACAGTTGTGGTTGTAGTGTAGAGGTTTGGAGTTGTCTTAACTGGGTTTCTCGGTTTAGTAATAACTAGCGCACTGAACTGTGGGAATCCACGGGTTCTAGAAGCAGTAGAGTTGATCAAATGGGGAGCTCCATGTTACTGGTGTAACACGGAGATTAGGAAAAAATATAATGGCCCTCATTTTGTTTTGTATTGGAATCAAAAGTAACAGAAAAGAATGTGTTCATAGTTACCATATATATTTTTTTGAAAGGGATTTACAGCATTACTGTATGACTTCATCACATTCACATTACTTGATGACTTGACTAAGCTTAGTGTTTTAACACACAGATTAGACTAAATTTAGTGGTATAACACACAGATTAGGAAGAAATATAATAATGGCCCTCATTTTGTTATGTATTTAAATCAAAAATAACAGAAAAGAATGCATTCATAGTGATGTTAAATATTTCTTTGAAAGGCATTTACAGTGATAGCATTAGGTTGGTTCTGTTCTCAAAACCAGTTCTGAGAACTGTAAATGGAACTGGTTCCATTTGATTATCTTGGAACCAGTTCCGTTTACGGAACCAGTGTTGTTTACAGAATTCAGAACCAAGCCGTGCTCCAAGCCCCAAGCCCAGGCTTTGTACCCTCAACAAGCCTTCCAAGCCCCTGTTTCTGTCGGGCCTGCAGGTGCACTAAACCACAGTGGCCTGGGACACCAAGCCGCAGACCTCCACGGACCTCGGATCTTGTTCTGAGTAAGGCTCTCCATCATCTCCGAGCCAGAAATTAATACACATTTGCACTTGTCTGCTGCTTACATTTTCTTTATTGCTGGTGAATATCATTTTGATTGACTTAATTAATGCCAACCCCAAGTGCCACATTGCTGTGTCGTGCCCTGCAGCAAGCCGGGTTCCTCCCGGGCTTGTTGGTGTGCTAAACTGCAGTGACCCGAGGCAAGGATCCAGTTCTGAGAACCAGTTTCATTTACAGAACTCGGACCCAGGCGGGGCTCCAAGCTCCACTTTGACTATGAAAAGATGACAAACTGCATTTTACACCAGTTATTGACATGCATTGATAGGATTTGTGGTTAAGAAGTTAATGAAACGTTTTAGATCAGTAGATGATTTTGGTTGGTGTTTTGGGTCTTTATGGGTTAAATTGAGATTGTGTCATACTGTCATATTTTCCTTTAACAGTTGGTATGATTATAGAACTTTATGACAAGTTTAAAATTATATGAGGAATAAAATTGTATAATGTGATATAAGGAATAAAGTGACAGTGGTCACTTTATTTCCATAATTAACAGCACAAAGAATTAATATTAAACTGTATTTAATGCTGTCATGGTAATAACAATACAAACATTCATGCAACATACCTTAAATATATATTTTACACTAATCATAATGTCCTAAATGACTGATAGAAGTGATTCTAACATAATGGAACAAAGCACTGGGATATATGTCACCTTATTTAATTTTAACATCAGAACTCCCCTTTAATTACACATCTTTCATGTGTGTGGCGTGATTAGCTGATGCTGATCACCCGGCAACCTATGTTTCAGCTGTCTTGTTGATATCCCTGGTGGTGTTGGCCCTCCCTGTGAGTTGAGGTGAAATGACTACATGATTGTGGCTGTGCTACAAGGAAACAGTGAAATTACGTAATCTAATGAAACAGTGTCTCCGTCTTGCTATGTGAACACAGTTAATGTCCCAGACATGCATGTCAGTTGTTAATTTTTAATCATAATTAGAGTTGTATAATTAACAATATTATATTAATACAAGTTTATTAATTATAATACATTTTTTTTTACATTTTTTAAAATTATATTACTAGTATAATAATAATAATAATAACACTAAAAAAGTTTGGATCTTAGTGGCAGTGTATGGCGACTGACATCATCAAAGACTTTATGGAGGCCTGTATTCAGATGAGAAGCCTCCTACAGTCTCTCTCAATCCTGTTCAAGCATTGTTTAAATAGGCTCCTTTAATTGAATAGCTCCATGTGTATGTGATCCCAGGTGACTGTCGCCAAAACCTCCCAAAACCTTTATGTGTGTGTTTATGTTGAATATGAATTGCCTACATAGTGGTTTTGCTGTCAATTGTATGGCTGTGCCTCTGTGGAGCCTTAATTAGCTGTATTGTCATCAGCTGGGCCTGACACAGACCAGAGCTGCCATTACCATGGTGATTACTATGGCAACGAGCACTGTAGCACATAGACACAGGCACAGAGGAGCTGATTTCTGCCTCTGAGAGGCTCCAAAACAGCTCCAGAACAGCTGCTAATTACGGGAAAACCATAAATGTTAGGTGAAAACTAAAATGATTGCGAGTGGTAGACAGACCTGGAGAACACACCAATGTCTTTTTTTTTTTTTTGCCATACTGTGAAAAATGACTGAGTTATGGCAGTGTAAAAACAGTCAGTCCACTGGTAGAAAAAATATTCTGTTAATTTTGGCTCTAATGGGAGAGAAGAAGGGATTTCTGCTCAAACTGCTGCCTGCCATTTCACTTTAAAAAAAGTTAGGTCTTCAATTATGGGTTTATATGAATCCAAGTAACCGTGGCAACATTTTTGGAAAAGACTATTCTCTTATGTATCGTTTGGCTGGGAGGGCGAGTTATTCAGAAAATTTTCAGGTGAATTTTCGCAGCTCCTCAACTTTAGCATTATGACATCACACACTTTAACAGAGGAGATTTTGACAATTTTCACTCAACCCAGGGGGGTTTGAAGACTCGCCTATCAAAAAACCGTAAACCCCATCCTCATACCAAACACATTCCTGGAGAGAAGACAAAAACACTTGCGTTTTAAAGTTCGAATGAAGTCTGCAGGGTGAAAGTATGGTGAAGTAGTAGCAGTGGGAAACGAGTGGACTTTCCTGGCAGATTTTTTTCTCTTCCTATTCATTTCCTATGGGACTTTTTTTTCACAGTTTTTAGCAAATAACTGCGAAAAATTCACGAATCTCTACCAAGACTCATAGCACACTATTCTGGATGAACCCGCATGTTTTGGTGTATAATTTGCAGGGCTTTTCACAAAGCCCTAGGAGGAGTAGCGGGCCGAAATTTTGTCTGGAAGATGAAGAATAAACGCGCAGAAGAACAGGTGGCAAAGCCATGAGCCACTGTCTCCCATAGCAAAGCTATGCCCCAAGGCTTGAGGCATCAACACAAGCCACTCTCCCCCCATAGCTTTGCTATGGGAGACAGTGGCTCATGGCTTTGCCACCTGTTGTTCTTCCATGAGTTTATTAGGGGCTCAGGGCATTGACACAAGCCACTCTCCACTGCATGAAAAACCAGATTATCGACCCCGTAAACGCCCGCCAACTTCAAAGATTCCCGGTAATTATCGTGAGTTTACAGAGAAGTTCAGCTGTGCCGGAAACTGCCGCAAACGGAGCCAATGAGGGAGGGGGGGCGGGGCGGGTGTGGGGGTGAGCGGTGTGGGGGTTAACAGCTCACAGAGATGTGAATGACCCTAATTTACATTTGAATGTCACTGGTGCCTGCCATGTCTGGCAAGAGAGACACCCATTGGATGTTTTTTTTTTCTTTTTATAGCAACCCATTGGATGTTACCACAAAGGACAGCTCTCATGTGATTGGTCATCTGTGCAGCATTATAATATGCCCCACCCACTAAAAATATTATTGTTTTTATTATTATTATTATTATTACTATTATTACTATTATTATTATTATTATTATTATTGTTATTATTATTATTATTATTATTATTATGTTTATTATTCAGATATTTATTTACATATTTATTTATTGTTGCAGGGTAATAATTCACATACTGAAAACATTACCACCAACATCACTTAAGAAAGAACACGACTGCCAAGATCATGTTAAAAAATAAAGACAAGCTTTAATCAAATGCAGAATGCAAAAAGCACACTTACATATTTAAGAAAACAGTGCCAACACTCTCAAATTAAAACAAACTTAGAATTTCAAAAGTCAGTTCAGTCAGATGTGCTGTCCTCACAACATGGGACTATGCAGCTACAGCCAGAAACAACAGTACAGTAGAGTCCAAACAAGGCTTTCTGTTCTGAGTTGGAGGTTCTCCTTTACTTGACATTTTCTTTAACGTTTTTGTAACTGCAACATATAAAATACATCCAACTTAAATTACTAACAGACAGTTATTATTAATTATGCTACACACGTAATGCACTCACATTGCTAGCTTGAATAGCATAAACGTTAGCTTCATTACACGTTCACAGAACAGTTTCAATCAACCAACATCTAGACCCTAATGTTGTTTTCGGATATATACACTTACAAAGAAGAAAATTTTCCAAGGCACACAGTGGTAGAGCACACTTAGCGAACATGAGTTTTTCTGAACTTTAACTGCAGAGAAAATAGCGAACGGGAAATATACGTCAAAGATCATCTCTAGCAAAAGAGCGGTCACACTGTATACAACCTTAGCGCACAGCAAACACAAAGATCCCTAAGGAGGCGACATGTCACTCCTATCAATTCTTAAGCCAACTGCATTTTAACAGATTTTAACCGATTTATCTATTATCAACTTATTGTAACTTTTAATTGTAATTTATACAACTTATGAAATAAGTTTGATCTTTGACCTAAAAACATCACATCAGACAAGTGTTGGTGCCAGCTTCTCTGAGGGTGGTCCAGTCCAGTCTTCTGTGGTGGGTAGAACATATGTTGGTTCTGCTGTAGTGTCTGTGGTGGTAGAACATGTGTTGGTTCTGCTGTAGTGTCTGTAGTGGTAGAACATGTGTTGGTTCTGCTGTAGTGTGTGTTGGAGTGCAGCTCAAAGGTTAGAGAGCTCCAGACTCTGGAAGGATGGATGCCTTACAGTCAACCCAGATGTCCCATCAGCAGTGCCATCTTCTTCATCGGACGTCATATCCATTGTGATCCCTCTCCATAAATCTCCTCCTTGTTGGCCAGTTCACCCCTCTTTTGCCTCCAGCTGTTGCAGAGACAGAAGTACCATCAGTGCTGCACTGTGAGGTTAACAGAATAGTAGAATGTGGTGTTTGTGTCAGATTCAGATTAAACACAGATTCTTATAAATCTGACCGTCTTTCTTCTCGGCTGTGGGCTGAAATTTTCATGGCTTCTGCCTGGACTGTTAGATCTGGTTGGTTGTATGTGTAGTTCCATCGGACTGTTTCTTTATGTTTTACAGGCCACTGGAATTAAAATATACAAGTTAGGAAGAGTAAAAAAATAGATGCATAGGATTATAACAATAGAGAAACAAAACACAACAAACTATTAAAGTTACTTAATGAACAGGACTCCACTTTCTACTCCATTCAAGCCTGGACTTGCAGCTGGAGCTGCCATTAAATGAGAAGTCACTGCTTCATTGTAGGGTGAGCTCAGTCTGAAAACCAAATAGAAATAGTTCAGAAAAAGCATACATTAAAGGCATACATTTACTTCTATAGAGCAGACTGGATCCAGACTATTTAAAATCTTACCCTTGCTCTGGTTCATACCATCTGTTGTTTCCTTCACTATTTTGCAGACGGCGCACACCTTCCAAAAAAAAATACAAGACTACGTCACTTTGAGGAACAAACACCTCCAGGTTCAAGCAGGTCAATGTGACAGATTTATTACTTTAATCAGTTCCACAAGTCAAACCACACTATCATACACTGTGCAATTAACTAAGAAAGTCACACTAAGATAAAATACCCACCCAAATAGCACACTTGTAATAATTAATTGAATATATACTTACCACAATTTTTGGATTGTGCACAAGCCTTTTTCTGGTTCTTGTCCACAGTCTGGTCGGTCATCCAGCAGTGTCTGCCTGGTTCAAGTCAATGAGTTGTTGTCTCACCTCCACTGTAAACTGCTGTGTCATGTACGACTCCATTTGCATTTGTATACCTCACAGCAGGACCATTTACATACGAAAACCTCACATAGCCCAAGGGGCTGGGGAGGGGTTATTGCCAAGGCTCTCTAACCAGAGGGTGGGAATTCACTGCAATTCCCGGCAGTTAGAGAGAATTTTCTGTGGTGACTTCAAATTCCCACCAGTAGGCGTTAATTTGAAGTTCCACAGCAATTTACAGGGACGTTAACTGACAAAAACCCCACTTTTCATGCAGTGCTCCCCCATAGCAAAGCTATGGGAGAGAGCCACCTATGGTTCTTCCGCACGCTTATTCTTCATCTTCCCGACAAAATTTCGGCCCGCTACTCCTCCTAGGGCTTTGTGAAAACCCCTGCAAATTATGCACCAAAACATGCGGGTTCATCCAGAATAGTGTGCTATGACTCTTGGTAGAGATTCGTGAATTTTTTGCAGAGTTATTCACTAAAAATTGCAATGGATTAAGTAATGGATCGAGTAAATCCTCGCTGAAGGCCCAGGTACCAAATACATGGCCTGCTACTGCTTAGCACATAGTTTTTTTGCAAAATAAAGAAAAACAATTCTGTCTTGCAGCCATTGTGTGCTTTATGTTGTATGCAGTATTCACAGGATTTTCCCTGCCATTATAAGACTGAGGTGCCCCAGGCAAACCATTATTGGCAGCAATAACAGCTGCACAGTAGCTCTGAGGAAAGTGCTTCAGAGCGTCAGAGAAAATGGCTCAGAAGATTGTGGGCTGCCCTTTCCAAACACTGGAAGAACTATAGTTCCCACTGGCTCAAAAAAGCACAAAACATTATAAAGGATGATTGGACAAACTCTGTTTGAACTGTTGCTACAGGCAGACGAGACGGGACAATAAAGACAAGAGCAAACAGATGTAAGAACCAGTTTTACCCAACAGGAGTCACCGCACTCAACGGAGAAAAACACATCTGGTGTGCAATGTGTTTTAAAGGGATCAGCGTAGTCAGAACGTCTGTTTGTGTGTCAGTGATGGGTTTCTGACTTTTTTTTAACATTTATACCTGTTTATTTTAGCTGCTTTCATTTGTGTTTTTATAGTAGGTTTTATGTGATGCACAGGTTTGTTGGCACTTTCAATTTAGTTGTACTTGTTACAGTGACAATAAAGATATATACAGTGGATATAAAAAGTCTACACACCCATGTTCAAATGCCGGGTTTTTGTGATGTAAAGTAATGAGACCAAAATAAATCATTTCAAAACTTTTTCCACCATTCATGAGACCTATAATCTGTACAAGTCAATTGAAAAACAAACTGAAATCTTTTAAGGGGAAAAATAAAAAATGAAACACTTCAATAGCCTGGTTGCATAGATATACACACCCTTAAACTAATACTTTGTTGCAGCTCCTTTGGCTTTTATTACTGCACTCAGTCTTTTTGGGTTGTAATCTATCAGTGTGGCACATCTTGATGTGGCCATATTTGCCCACTCTTTAATCAAAAAAATGCTCCAAATCTGTCAGACTGTGAGGGCATATCCTGAGCACAGCCCTCTTCAGATCACCCCACAGATGTCTGATCGGACTTAGGTCTGGACTCTGGTGGGGCCATTCCCAAACCTTCATCTTCTTCTGGTGAAGCCATTCTTTTGTTGATTTGTATGTGGGCTTTGGATCACTGTCATGCTAAAAGATGAAGTTCCTATTCATCTTCAGCTTTCTAGCAGAAGCATGAAGGTTTTGTGCCAACACTGACTGGTATTTGGAACTGTTCAGTATTCCCTCCATCTTGTCTAAGTCCCTAGTTCCAGCTGAAGAAAAACAGCCCCAAAGCATGATGCTGCCACCACCATGCTTCACTGTAGGTAAGGTGTTCTTTTGGTGATGAGCAGTGTTGTGTTTGCACCAAATGTACCTTTTGGAATTTTTTTTATCTGACCATAACAGTTGTGCCCACATGCGTTTGGGAGATTTAAAATGTGCTTTGAAAAAAATTAGCTGGGCTGGGGTACTTTCCATTGAAAGAAAAGGCTTTCGTCTTTCTATCCTAACCGATAGCCCAGACCTGTGAGATTGTTGTCTTGTACCACATTGAAAGTATTTGCTAGAAATTGTTGTATCTCCTTCAGTGTTGCTGTCGGCCTCGACAGCCTCTCTGACCAGTTTTCTTCTTGTCTTTTCATCAATTTTAGAGGGATGTCCAGTTCTTGGTAATGTCACTGTTGTGCCATATTTTTTCCACTTGATGATGACCGTCTTCACTGTATTCCATGGTATATTTAATGCCTTGGAAATTCTTTTGTACCCTACTCCTGACTGATACCTTTGAACAATGAGATCCCTCTGATGCTTTGGAAGCTCTCTGCGGACCATGGCTTGTACTGTAAGATGTGACTACAGAGTTGTCAGGAAAAGCCTACTAGAACAGTCCAACTTTATTTGGGGATAATCAGAGGCACTTAAAATGGTGGCAGGTGTGTGCTGACTACCATTTAACATGAGTTTAAATGTGATTGGTTAATTCTGAACACAGTCACATCCCCGGTTATAAGAGTATGCACACACATGTGCAACCACATTATCTCAGTTGTTTATTTTTACTTCCCCTCCCTAAAAGATTTCAGTTTGTTTTTTAATTGAGTTATAAAGATTTTAGGTTACATTAATGGTGGAAAAAAGTTTTGAAATTATTTATCTTGGTCTAATTTTTTTTACATCACAAAAACCTGACAAGGGTGTGTAGAGTCTTTCTATTCTATTCTATTCTATTCTATTCTATTCTATTCTATTCTATTCTATTCTATTCTATTCTATTCTACTTAAACCAGTGTCAACAGCATGAAAACTAAGGAAACTGGAAGTTCAAGTGCATCAAGGAATGTTATTAAAAAAACAAATAAACAAAACTAATTTTGAAATAAGAAAAAATAATTGAGAAAATATTTTAGTATGTCTTATCACATGGGTGACACGGTGGTGCAGTGGATAGCACTCGTGCCTCACAGCAAGAAGGTCCTGGGTCCGGCTTCCTCCCACTGTCCAAAGACATACATTGATAGGTTAATCGTTTAATTGCCCATAGGTAATGTGAATGTGAGAGTGATTGTTTGTCTCTATATGTTGGCCCTGTGATGAACTGGCGACATGTCCAGGATGTACCCTGCCTTCGCCCATAAAGTAGCTGGGATAGGCTCCAGTGACCTCCGTGACCCTAGTGAGGATAAAGTGGGTTCAGAAAATGAATGAATGAATGTCTTATCACCTTTAAACCATGAAACTGTGTATCTCTGGTCTAAGTCTCCTTCAGATGTACATCAATGTGTTCTTTGGCCCTTTGATCATAGTGTTTTCTGAACATTGTATCTTGTATCATAACTTTAAAAAGTCTAGTTTTTCTTTGAAAATATATTTTTGTAGCCATAGTCATAACTTCTCTAATAAATGAGATGTTGCTAGACAACAATTTGGGCCTTTCCTTAACAAAACCGACCTTTGTATGCAGCTCATCCTCCTTTGGCCTGTCAGTGCTGTCACTTCACTCTTCAGATGACACTGACTTTGTGTTTAATATGACATTCGTTTCTGTTTTCTCCCTGTAGGATAACCTCTTTGAGTGGCACTTCTCTGTTCGCGGTCCTCCAGATTCAGACTTCGATGGTGGGGTTTACCATGGCAGGATTGTGCTACCCCCAGAGTACCCCATGAAGCCCCCAAGCATCATCCTTCTCACAGTAAGAAGAGGCCCTCACCGCACAGAGATCACATTCAGTCAAATCAAATTCAGCTACAGAGGCGGAGCTGGAAGACATCATATTAGATGATCAAAGTATGGAAAATGGACAGCGCATCTTTGGAACTGAGATATTTCTGGTTGCGTAACACATAGTGACAGTTGTCAGAACAAAGCCTAATCTGTCATCACTGACACATGAATAATCAATGGTTTTATGACGATATCAAAATGTCTCATTATATTCAAACAGCTGCATTCAGGATTGAATTATAAAAGCTACATGGTTCTGAGTTGTTGTGACATACTAATTTTTTGTATTCTGTCCAGCTTCTTTTCCTTTTTTTTTACTATAATACTTCATTTATTTGTTTATATAAATTTTCTGAAAGCGTATATTTACCAGAATAGCATCCAACATTTGTAAAATCCTCACACTAACTGCTTCATACTTCTGTGTCCGAACTAGGGCTGTGTATCACCACTGATTTACACGTCCTTTTAGTATTGAGTCAGAGATATTTCAGGTATCATGTCAGGTTTTCTTAGATACGAAAGAGCCTGTCAAAAGAGTAAGGCTAATCATGAGCAACTTTTTTTCCAAGGAACCCTGTAACCTGGTACAGTATTAAAGATGTTAATCTTTACATCAAGAATGAACCCCATCTCAATCCCATTAAATCAAAAATGTGTCATATGTGTTTTAGATGCAGCCATAATCTCAATCTCTCTCCATTTGTCACCTTATGTGATATCACAGAAGCAGTTTGACGGAATGACACAAAATTCAGCATGTTGACTTTGTTGGTCAAGGTTCCTGTGATCTCATTGTGGTGGTATTCAAAAGCCACATTATTAATTAATTTGAATGCCAAAAATATACTTTTGTCTAAAACTATGTATGTTAACTAGCGTAGATACAATTAATCTAAATTACCTTCTAAGTATTAAACTTCCTTTATGGCTAGTCAGGTAAAGATTTCTGAGTTTATGCATGACACTTCAATGCATTATGAAATCTCTATTAGCGTCCACATGCATTTCCATAGAAAGCAATATAGCGATGTAGATTTCAGAGTCTAAGATGCAATAGAATGTATTATGAAGTATGGCTTTCTGTCAAAATCAACTCAGGCACAGAAGGACAGCAACAGACAAGGTCACTGTATCAATAGATGGCACAAAAAAGTTGCATACAAACAATTACAGATGCTTTGTGAAGAATATCTGCATTTGGGACATGGCTTTCAGAGCCTCGTTGTAAAGTTCTTGTCACACACCCTAAAAATTGGCTTCTTTCTTTAGTGCTTTAGGACTAACAAGGTTAAAGCTCAAGCTTTGTGCATGTACACAGGAACATTCTTACAAAATCAGATATAGCATTTCATTAATTGATGTGAAAGCATCCTCGACCACACGTTTGGTGTCATTTATTCAACTCCTACCACATGTTCACTCTGAATATTTGTTTTCTCTCAGCCAAATGGAAGATTTGAAGTTGGAAAGAAGATTTGTCTCAGCATCTCCGGTCACCATCCAGAGACATGGCAGCCTTCGTGGAGCAGTGAGTATTCTTAAAGAAAAGCCCCAGTTCTCCACATGAGGGCCATCAATTCCTCTGTGTTGTTCTTTTTTCTACGACACCTCAGAGTTCTAGACCAGACAGTATGCTCTTAAGGATGAATCATATTATTTGCATCCAGGGCCGATTGCTTTTTCGAAGAGTCATGGTGAGTATTGTTTATCCTGCACAAACAGCTGTATAATGTGTTCTGTGGCTCTGGAAAATAACGCTATGCCATCACGCTGGGTTCATTTAGCCCTTTTAGGAAATGTATAATTTGTAGTGTTCTTGTTAATGTATGCCCTAAACTAGAAAAGCACTTGGGGAGCGCAGACCTCTGCCAAGGCAGATCAGCTCCCCGACCCCGATCACCACCAAAATTTAATCATTTGTTCCTTGTGCCAGTATCAACATTTCCTGAAAATTTCATCCAAATCCATCCATAACTTTTTGAGTTATCTTGCTAACAGACAAACAAACAAGCAAACAAACAGACAAACCCCAACGAAAACATAACCTCCGCCATTTCTTGGCGGAGGTAAAATCCAGATATGAACTGTTGGCACAGTAACATGATTCTGACATGATGACAGGAGATGGAATCCAGTTTGAAAACTTTTAGTGAAAGAAAAATATTGTATTTACATCAAATCACATGCTAGATGAAGTATATGAGTCAAAATCAGCTAAGGTGTAATAAAGTGTCACATTTGGGTCAGAAAATAGAATTCTTCTGTCATTTATTTCACAAGTATTTTATGAAAGTTCAGCAATATGAACAAGGTTAATCCACTGTAGGAAATATAGTTTTATACCCTCTTCAACAAAAAAATCAATTTTTTTCACAAGACCTCTCCCCATTTGCGCGTTATTGTTTGATGGACATAAACCACTTTTTTTCAGCTTATCTCTTCTCTGCATGCTTTCTGGAGATTAGAATCACTTCCCAACAATAGGTTTTATGATCCTGAAGGAATAAAAACATGATGCTGGGACATGGAGTGGTTTTTTAGGGATATTGGCAGTCTTTCTACAAAGTGCATAGATGCCGTTTTTTTACGCCGTCATGTACTGTTTTAAGAGTGGCGCATAAAGCGCCGTCTTACAGCTCTTTAAAACGCCGTATTTTACAGCGCTCTGTGTCACTTTTGACGGCGTAAAAAGCGGTGTTTTCTTGTATTATTTTCATCCCTACCCCCTGGCTTTCATAGCCACTAAAGTTGAACTCTGATCAGTCAGTAAGTAAAGAGAACAGACAGACCACAGCAGTTGACAGCTGATCTGCTTTGCTGCTGACTGCATCTATGTGTTCCTGACCACAGTAGTCACAACAAGAAGTAACAGACACGCCTGGATTAAACAGTATGTCCAATAATGAAAGACTGGAAATAAAGGAGCCACCTGAAGGAAGTAGTGGGCTTGTGCATGGGGCCCATTTATTAAAAAATAAAATAAAATCTAATAAAAAGGGCACTTTTTTCAGCAGGGCAAAAAGGGAAGGGGCTCAAACCCCTTTTGGGCCATATGTGTGCACGTGCCTGTCTTATTCAACTGTATACAAGTAGTCAAGGAATAAGACAGGGTTCTGTTGTTCAGTACAGAAAGTGTTATTTCATTCAGTACAGTGATTGAATTTGTTTCCACTGTGAAATTCAGTTTTTACTGACAAGCAAAATATAAATATAATTTTGGGAGGAAAATAAACAGTTCTCTTTACGCACAAAACGTGTACCGAAACCATGGCCCAAAAACTGTGGAAGGGACCATACCGTGAGCTACCTATACCGTTGCAGCCCTAGTAGGTGCACTGTATATTTTCCTGCTTTTTTGCCCTTTGCCAATCACACCTATGCCTCATTTGAGTGGGGAATTACTTGAAAAGTACATACAGAAAAAGATTTAAAATCTTTTACAGGACCTTATCTATAAGTTACAAAGAGTAGTTTATTGATAAAATGTTTATGTGAGCAGAAATAAAGCCTTAAAGCTAATTGACAGAATGTTATGCCAATGTTAGCATTAGCCAACGTAGACTCTTGATGCCTTAAGAGACATGCTAGCTCCCATAGGATTTACTGTCATTGCTAGGAAGCCTGTTACAAATGTTTAGGTTTGAGGACTGTAACAGTAAGCAACTTGCAGGTTTACATTATTTATTGCTGGATAATTTATATAATCAGTCAGCTCATTCAACATAGCAATTTGACTTACACTAAAGGTAGAGCTGGGCAATTAATCGAAAAATAATCGTAATCGACATTCGTATCTGTTAATCAACAATCTTGCACATGACTATTATAGTCAGTGGGCCGACTGTGTTTTTTTTTTGTTTGTTTGTTTTTTTTAATTCTTTATTTGGAAAAGCACATGTTACAAAACTTCTGTTACAGGCACAGGCCAATTTCTACACGTCAAGTGAAAAAATGCTTATAAAGGATTGTTTCAGTAGTACATCTTGCAGGCGTACACCCATTTAACAAAAGAAATTTAATTTTAGCTTCATAGCGCCCCCTACAGATTTACTTATACAAAAACTTCTTTACTTCGGACATACGAACAAAGATTTGCCTCAAATTTGAATCAGTTGTCAATCTCCCAGGCCTACACCAATTCATCAGAAGACATTGAAATTTGGTGCTAGAGCACCACCTGCTGAATGATGGCCATACTTCTACTGGACGTGCCCGTGGCGAGGGCCTTTAGATGACGCCTGCGGCTTTAATTATTTTTATTAGGCCCGAGCCGAGTAAAGCCGGCGCAGGGCCTATTGAGTCTGCAGTGGGCGCATGGGGACGAAATCGCCAGTGACGCGGTCGCCTTTCGCCACTGTCGCCACTCTCACATATTCACATTCACGGCACTGAGACCTTTCCGAAGATGTACGTGACGTGCACAAATCGCATATTTACACCTGCTCTGAATGAATGGGAGTCAATGGGCCACAGCCAGTCGGGGTCAGTCACGTGGGTGTAAGTGGATGACACATGATGTCTGACCCCACAGACGGGGGGGAGCTCGAGAGCTTTCAAATAAGGCCAAATACGTGGTTGCCACGGAAACGGCTATATTGTTCTTGCTCAGATTATTATTGTTTTTAGGCCCGAGCCAAGTAAAGCCGGCGCAGAGCCTATTGAGTCTGCAGTGGGCGCATGGGGAGGAAATCGCCAGTGACGCAGTCGTCTTTCGCCACTGTTGCCACTCTCACACATATTCACGTTCACGGCACTGAGACCTTTCCGAAGATGTACACGACATGTGCACAAATCGCATATTTACACCTGCTCAGAATGAATGGGAGTCAATGGGAAACGCCCACTCGGGGTCAGTCATGTGGGTGTAAGTGGACGACACGTGACATCGGACCCCACAGACGTGGGGGACCTCGAGAGCTTTCAAATAAGGTCAAATATGTGGTTGCCATAGAAACGGCTATATTGTTCTTGCTTAGATTCTTATTAGGCCCGAGCCGAGTAAAGCCGGCGCAGGGCCTATTGAGTCTGCAGTGGGCGCATGGGGACAAAATCGCCAGTGACGCAGTCGCCTTTCGCCACTGTCGCCACTCTCACACATATTCACATTCACGGCACTGAGACCTTTCCGAAGATGTACATGACATGTGCACAAATCGCATATTTACACCTACTCAGAATGAATGGGAGTCAATGGGACACGCCCACTCGGGGTCAGTCACGTGGGTGTAAGTGCACAACACGTGACCTCTGACCCCACAGACATGTGGGGGACCTCGAAAGCTTTCAAATAAGGCCAAATATGTGGTTGCCATAGAAACGTCTATATTGTTCTTGCTCAGATTATTATTATTTTTATTTATTTATTTATTTTTCTGTCTTATTAGGCCCGAGCCGAGTAAAGCCAGCGCAGGGCCTATTGAGTTTGCAGTGGGCTCATGGGGAGGAAATAGCTAGTGATGCGGTCGCCTTTCGCCACTGTCGCCACTCTCACACATATTCACGTTCACGGCACTGAGACCTTTCCGAAGATGTACATGACGTGCACAAATCACATATTTACACCTGCTCAGAATGAATGGGAGTCAATGGGCCACGCCCACTCGGGGTCAGTCATGTGGATGTAATTGCACGACACGTGACCTCTGACCCCACAGACGTGTGGGACCTCGAGAGCTTTCACATGAGGCCAAATATGTGGTTGCCATAGAAACAGCTATATTGTTCTTGCTCAGATTCTTATTATTTTTTTCTTTATTTATTTTTAGGCCCGAGCCGAGTAAAGCCGGCGCAGGGCCTATTGAGTCTGCAGTGGGCGCATGGGGACAAAATTGCCAGTGACACGGTCGCTTTTCGCCACTGTCGCCACTCTCACACATATTCACATTCATGGCACTTAGACCTTTCCGAAGATGTACATGACATGAGCACAAATTGCATATTTACACCTGCTCTGAATGAATGGGAGTCAATGGGCCACGTCCACTCGGGGTCAGTCACGTGTGTGTAAGTGCACAACACGTGACATCTGACCCCACAGACATGTGGGGGAGCTCGAGAGCTTTCAAATAAGGCCAAATACGTGGTTGCCACGGAAACGGCTATATTGTTCTTGCTCATATTATTATTATTATTTTTTTAATTATTATTTATTTATTAGGCCCGAGCCGAGTAAAGCCAGCGCAGGGCCTATTGAGTCTGCAGTGGGCGCATGGGGACAAAATCGCCAGTGACGCAGTCGCCTTTCGCCACTGTCGCCACTCTCACACATATTCACATTCACGGCACTGAGACCTTTCCGAAGATGTATATGACATGTGCACAAATCGCATATTTACACCTGCTCTGAATGAATGGGAGTCAAAGGGGCACGCGCACTCGAGGTCAGTCACAAATGTGTAAGTGCACGAAACGTGACATCTGACCCCAAGGACATGTGGGGGACCTCGAGAGCTTTCAAATAAGTGCAAATACGTGGTTGCCACGGAAACGGCTATATTGTTCTTGCTCAGATTATTATTATTTTTATTTATTTATTTTGTTAGGCCCGAGCCGAGTAAAGCTGGCGCAGGGCCTATTGGGTCTGCAGTGGGCGCATGGGGACGAAATCGCCAGTGACGCGGTCGCCTTTCGCTGCGGTCGCCTTTCGCCACATTCGCCACTCTCACACATATTCACATTCACGGCACTGAGACCTTTCCGACGATGTATATGACATGTGCACAAATCGCATATTTACACAGAATGTTTGCTCAGAATGAATGGGAGTCAATGGGACACGCCCACTCGCGGTCAGTCACGTGGGTGTAAGTGCACGACACGTGACATCTGACCCCACACACATGTGGGGGACCTCGAGAGCTTTGACATAAGGCCAAATACATGGTTGCCATAGAAACGGCTATATCGTTCTTGCTCAGATTCTTATTATTTTTCTTTATTTATTAATTTTTTAAAATTTTTTTTAGGCCAAGCCGAGTAAAGCCGGCGCAGGTCCTATTGAGTCTGCAGTGGGCGCATGGGGACGAAATCGCCAGTGACGCGGTCGCCTTTCGCCAGTGTCGCCACTCTCACACATATTCACATTCACGGCACTGAGACCTTTCCGACGATGTACATGACGTGCACAAATCGCATATTTACACCTGCTCAGAATGAATGGGAGTCAATGGCACACGCCCAGTCGCGGTCAGTCATGTGTGTGTAAGTGCACGACACGTGACATCTGACCCCACAGACATGTGGGGGACCTCAAGAGCTTTAACATAAGGCCAAATACGTGGTTACCATGGAAACGGCTATATTGTTCTTGCTCAGATTATTATTATTTTTATTTTTAATTTTTATTTATTTATTTATTTTTTGTCTTATTTTTCCTTCTCCTGCGCTTTGAGCTCAATTTGACCCTCTGAACATTTACGAAAACTCACCAAATTTTGCCCAAAATTCAGAAGTGAGAGAAATTTAATTTACATATAGGTTTCGTAGATGTCGGTAAAGAAATATTGCAGCAGCGCCCCCTTGAAAAGTGGAAATGCATTGCGCCAATGGGAGCATGTCCAACATAAAGTTTGTAATAGAGCCCCGAAAATCGGTACACAGATTCATCATGAGGAGACAAACAAAAAATATTATTGTGGCCACGCCCCAAAACCCACCCTTAGTCGGCTATATTGGATTGAAATTTCCAAAATGCTGAGTCAGCGTTTTCGCTGACGTTGTATTTTAACTATCTCCTACTAAACCGTTTGGCTAAATGAGCTCAAAATCGGTGTACAGTATCGAGAGAAGTGGGGCATCAAAAGTTAGCCGAGTTTTTTGAATCGGTGTCACCGTTTTTGTGTGACGAGGTGTCAAACTTTGCGAAGTTTTTTCGAAAATTTGCCATCACAAAAATTGCTTCAGCTTAGACATACAAACACTGATTTGGCTGAAATTTGACTCAGACATCTATCTCCCAGGCCTACACCCATTTATTAAAAGAAATTGAAATTTCGCACTATAGCGCCCCCTACAAATGTACATTTACAAAAATGACATCAGTTCGGACATACGAACACCGATTTGGCTCAAATTTGACTCAGACATCTGTCTCCCAGGCCTACACCTATTTGTCAAAAGAAACTGAAATTTTGCACTACAGCGCCCCCTACAAAATTTTTAAATATTTTTTTATTAAAATTGCTTCAGTTCGGACATACGAACACCAATTTGGCTCAAATTTGACTCAGACGTCTATCTCTCAGGCCTACACCCATTTATCAGAAAAATTTGAAATTCGGTACCAAAGCGCCCCCTACAATTTGACCTTTATGAAAATTACTTCATATTAGACATACGAACACCAATTTGGCTCAAATTTGACTCAGTTTTAAATCTCCCAGGCCTACACCCATTTATCAAAAGAAATTGCCATTTCGCTCAACAGCGCCCCCTTTAAATTTATCTTTACGAAAACTGCATCAATTCGGACATACGAAAACCGATTTGGCTCAAATTTGACTCAGTGGTAAATCTCACAGGCCTACACCCATTCAGTGGAAGAAATTTAATTTTAGCTGCAAACCACCCCCTACAGATTTACTTAAACAAAAATTTCTTTAGTTCGGACATACAAACAAAGATTTGCCTCAAATTTGAATCAGTTGTCAATCTCCCAGGCCTACACCCATTCATCAGAAGACATTGAAATTTGGTGCTAGAGCGCAACCTGCTGAACGATGGACATACTTCTACTGGACGTGCCCGTGGCGAGGGCCTTTAGATGCCGCTTGCGGCTTTAATATTTTTTTATTTCTTTTCTTTCTCCTGCGCTTTGAGCTCAATTTTGACCCCCTAAACATTTATGAAAACTCACCAAAGTTTGCCCAAAATTCAGAAATGTGCAAAATTTAATTTACATATAGGTTTCGTAGATGTCGGTAAAGAAATGTTGCTGCAGCGCCCCCTTGAAAGGTGGAAATACATTACGCCAATGGGAGCACGTCCAACATAAAGTTTGTCATATAACCACAAAAATCGGTACACAGATTCATCATGAGGAGACAAACAAAAAATATTATTATGGCCACGCCCCAAAACCAACCCTTAGTCGGCCATATTGGATTGAAATTTCCAAAATGCTGAGTCAGCATTTTCGCTGACGTCGTATTTTAACTATCTCCTCCTTGGCCGTTTAGCCGAATGAGCTCAAAATCAGTGTACAGTATCTAGAGAAGTGGGGCATCCAAAGTTAGCCAAATTCTTAAGATCGGTGTCACCGTTTTTGTGTGACGACATCGCAAACTTTTCAAAGTTTCTTCGCGAATTTACCATTACAAAAATTTCTTCAGCTCAGACATAAGAACACCAATTTTGCTCAAATTTGACTGAGACGTCCATCTCCCAGGCCTACACCGATTTATTAAAAGAAATTGAAATTTTGCACTATAGCGCCCCCTACAAATGTACATTTACAAAAATGACATCAGTTCGGACATACGACCACCGATTTGGCTCAAATTTCACTCAGATATCTTTCTCCCAGGCCTACACCTACTTGTCAAAAGAAACTGAAATTTCGCACTACTGCGCCCCCTACAAGTTTTTTTTTTTTAATTTTTTTATTCAAATTGCTTCAGTTCGGACATACGAACACCAGTTTGGCTCAAATTTGACTCAGATGTCTATCTCTCAGGCCTACACCCATTTATCAGAAAAATTTGAAATTTGGACCTATAGCGCCCCCTACAATTTTACTTTTACAAGAATTACTTCACTTCAGACATATGAACACTAATTTGGCTCAAATTTGAATCAGTCGTCAATCTCCCAGGCCTACACCCATTTATCAAAAGAAATTGCCATTTTGCTCAATAGCGCCCCCTACAACTTTACCTTCACGAAAATTGCATCAATTCGGAAATAAGAACACCTATTTGGCTCAAATTTGAATCAGTTGTCAATCTCCCTGTCCTACACCCATTTATCAAAAGAAATTGCCATTTCACACAATAGCGCCCCCTATAAATTTACCTTCACGAAAATTGCATCAGTTCAGACATACGAACACTGATGGGCTCAAATTTGACTCAGTGGTACATCTCGCAGGCCTACACCCATTCAATGGAACAAATTGAATTTTGGGTCATAGCACCCCCTACAGATTTATTTATACAAAATTTTGTTCAGTTCGGACATACGAACACTGATTTGTCTCAAATTTGAGTCAATTGTCAATGTCCCAGGCCTACACCCATTCATCAGAAGACACAAAATTTGGTGCTAGAGTGCCACCTGCTGAACGATGAGCATACTTCCACTGGACGTGCCATTGGCGAGGGCCTTTAGATGCCGCTTGTGGCTTTAATTTTTTTTTTTTTCTCCTGCGCTTTGAGCTCAATTTTGACCCCCTGAACATTTACAAAAACTCACCAAATTTAGCCCAAAATTCAGAAATGTGCAAAATTAAATTTTCATATAGGTTTCGTAGATGTCGGTAAAGAAATGTTGCAGCAGCGCCCCCTTGAAAAGTGGAAATGCATTGCGCCAATGGGAGCGTGTCCAACATAAAGTTTGTCATAGAGCCACGAAAATCGGTACACAGATTCAACATGAGGAGACAAACAACAAATATTATTATGGCCACGCCCCAAAACCAACCCTTAGTCGGCCATATTGGATTGAAATTTCCAAAATGCTGAATCAGCGTTTTCGCTGACGTTGTATTTTAACTATCCCCTCCTTGGCCGTTTGGCCAAATGAGCTCAAAATCAGTATACAGTATCTAGAGAAGTGGGGCATCAAAAGTTAGCCGAATTTTTTGAATCAGTGTCACCCTTTTTGTGTGACGAGGTTGCAAACTTTGCAAAGTTTTTTCGAAAATTTACCATCACAAAAATTGCTTCAGCTCAGACATACAAACACCGATTTGGCTTAAATTTCCATTAGACGTCTATCTCCCAGGCCTACACCCATTTATTAAAAGAAATTGAAATTTCACATTATAGCGCCCCCTACAAATGTACATTTACAAAAATGACATTAGTTCGGACATACGAACACCGATTTGGCTCAAATTTGACTCAGACATCTGTCTCCCAGGTCTACACCTATTTGTCAAAAGAAACTGAAATTTCGTACTACAGCGCCCCGTACAAGTTTTTTTTTTACATTTTTTTTTATTAAAATTGCTTCAGTTTGGACATACGAACACCGATTTGGCTCAAATTTGACTCAGACATCTATCTCTCAGGCCTACACCCATTTGTCAGAAAAAATTGAAATTTCGGCGCTATAGCGCCCCCTACAATTTTTCCTTTTCGACAATTACTTCACTTCAGACATACGAACACCAATTTGGCTCAAATTTGAATCAGTTGTCAATCTCCCAGGCCTACACCCATTTATCAAAAGAAAATGCCATTTTGCTCAATAGCGCCCCCTACAAATTTACCTTCACGCAAATGTTATCAGCTCGGACATACGAACACTGATTTGGCTCAAATTTGACTCAGTGGTACATCTTGCAGGCCTACACCCATTCAATTGAACAAATTGAATTTGGGCTCCATAGCGCCCCTTACAGATTTACTTATACAAAAATTTCTTTAGTTTGGACATACAAACAAAGATCTGCCTCAAATTTGAATCAGTTTTCAATCTCCCAGGCCTACACCCATTCATCAGAAGACATTGAAATTTGGTGCTAGAGTGCCACCTGCTGAACGACGGACATACTTCTACTGGACGTGCCCGTGGCAAGGGCCTTTAGATGCCTCTTGCGGCTTTAATTTTTTTTCTTTCTCCTGCGCTTTGAGCTCAATTTTGACTCCCTGAAAATTTACGAAAACTCACCAAAGTTTGCCCAAAATTCAGAAATGTGCAAACTTGAATTTACATATAGGTTTCGTAGATGTTGGTAAAGAAATGTTGCTTCAGCGCCCCGTCGAAAAGTGGAAATGCATTACGCCAATGGGAGCACGTCCACCATAAAGTTTGTTGTAGAGCCACAAAAATTGGTACACAGATTCATCATGAGGAGACAAACAAAAAATATTATTATGGCCACGCCCCAAAACCAACCCTTAGTCGGCCATATTGGATTGAAATTTCCAAAATGCTGAGTCAGCGTTTTCGCTGACGTCGTATTTTAAGTATCTCCTCCTTGGCCGTTTTGCCGAATGAGCTCAAAATCGGTGTACAGTATCTAGAGAAGTTGGACATCAAAAGTTAGCCAAAGTGTTGGGATCGGTGTCACCGTTTTTGTGTGACGACATCGCAAACTTTGCAAAGTTTCTTCAGGAATTTACCATTACAAAAATTGCTTCAGCTCAGACATACGAACACCGATTTGGCTCAAATTTGACTCAGACGTCCATCTCCCAGGCCTACACCCATTTATTAAAAGAAATGGAAATTTCGTACTATAGCGCCCCCTACAAATGTACATTTACAAAAATGACATCAGTTCGGACATACGAACACCGATTTGGCTCAAATTTGACTCAGACATCTGTCTCCCAGGTCTACACCTATTTGTCAAAAGAAACTGAAATTTTGCACTACAGCGCTCCCTACAAGTTTTTTTTTACATTTTTTTATTAAAATTGCTTCATGTCGGACATATGAACACCAATTTGGCTCAAATTTGACTCAGACGTCTATCTCTCAGGCCTACACCCATTTATCAGAAACATTTGAAATTTGGAGCTATAGCGCCCCCTACAATTTTACCTTTACGAAAATTACTTTACTTCAGAAATACGAACACAGTTTAGGCTCAAATTTGAAGCAGTTGTCAATCTCCCAGGCCTACACCCATTTATCAAAAGAAATTGCCATTTCGCTGAATAGCGCCCCCTATAAATTTACTAATACCAAAATGTCTTTAGTTTGGACATACGAACAAAGATCTGCGTCAAATTTGAATCAGTTGTTAATCTCCCAGGCCTACACCCATTCATCAGAAGACATTGAAATTTGGTGCTAGAGCGCCACCTGCTGAACGATGGACATACTTCTACTGGACGTGCCCGTGGCGAGGGCCTTTAGATGCCGCTTGCGGCTAATTAGGGACCGAGCCGAAGGGTAAGGCCCTCTCACACAGTGAGAGGCCTTGCCTGCAAGCAAGGCCCTATTGTTATTCGTTCGTTTTTATATTATTATTCACACACCACTTTGACCTGGATTTTGACCCTCAGAACATGCTCAAAAACTCACCAAATTTGGCACACATGTCAGGTCTGGCGAAAAATTTGATAAAATGTAAAAATTAACCCCATAGGTGCCAAAATGAGCTCTCTAGCACCCCCTAGATTCACAAAATCGGCCCTAGCGCCCAGTAGGAATGTCGTAGAAACATGAAACCAACGCCAAAATTTTCGTCTCATTGAGCCCGACAAATCACTTGCTGACACTCATGACCTAACTCCAACAGGAAGTTCAGAATTTGCCTTTCAAAGTAAAATGCTCAAATAGCAAACTTCCAGGAGGAATGTCGTAGAGACATGAAACCAACGCCAAAACCTTCGTTCAATCGAGCCCAACAAATCACATGCTGACACCTATCAGCTATCTCCAACAGGAAGTTCGCAATATGCCTTTCAATATAAAATTTCTAAAATGAACTCCAATGACACCGTTTGTCGTATTGACTTCTAAATAGCACCAAAAGATAGAGTGAACCCTCCTCATAAAAGTTATCTCGTAGCTTAGTCTTAACTGTCTTAGTTTTTTTTTTTACAAGCCTGCAAAGTTGCGATGTTTGGAACTCATTTTTCACTTTGCAGTTTTTCCCCACATGTGACATATCTATGCGTTCACGGGACTCACCACAACATTCACATGCAAAAATTTTTCAGATAGAATGTACGGTTATTGATTTATAGCAATTTGTTTATTTTCATACTTTTTCTACTTTAGACTGTCATTTAACCCCCTTAACATGCTCCAAAACTCACCAAATTTGCCATGTATGTCATGGCTGGTGAACACTTTGATTCAATATCAAAATTAACCCCTTGGGTGCCAAAATGGACTCTGTAGCGCCACCTTTGTATTAAAAAACACAAAATCTGCCCTAGCGGCCAGTAGGAATGTCACAGAAACATGAAACAAATGCCAAAATGTTGGTCTGATTGAGCCCGACAAATCATACACTGACACTCATGAGCTAACTCCAACAGGAAGTTGCCAATCTGCCTTTGAAAGTTACTCTACGTTTCTGCAATTACTGCTTATTCATTTCAGGCTTTTGACACAAAAGGTATACCTCATTAAATTCCCACAAGTCTGCAGAATCCAAAAGTGAAAGAATTTTTCAGATACGACCTACGGTTATGGAATTATGACGATTTTTTGAAGACTGTCTTTAGTTTCACTTTTCACAATGACAAAGTCCCTTTAAAACTCCTCCTGGTGCACAATTGTAAGTGTCCTTCTATAGTGCAGTGGTTCATGTAGCTGCCTATGGAACAAAAAGACTTGGGTTCAAGTCCCAGGCAATCCTATTTTTTTTTTTTTTTTTTTTTTTTGTAATTTTAAAACAGGTTTTACTGCATTGTATTGTGGATATTGGAAATTTGGCACACATTCAAAAGTACACGGACTACATTTTTTCAAAATAAAACCCCAATTAAGAATAATACAAAATGTCTATTGCATAACTTCTTTTCATTTTTAGGACCAAACGTTCAACTGTTTGTACAATGTTTCTTCATTCAAAAGTACTCTTTCTCACAGACACACATACTCACACAATAGGGTTTTTCCAAAATAATAGCCTTAAATCTGAGAAATCATCACTTTTATGCTCAATTATTCATACAATTTCAATTCATTTTTCAAACTGATTCTTTCTCACATACAAAACAAATGCACATACACACAGTAGGGTTTCCAAAATAAAAGTCTCATTTTAAAGGTGATGGTGGTTTCAGCAGAGGGTCGCTGGTGTTCTGTACAGATGTAAGGAGGACAGACACTAAAGGGTGGGAACTGGTATGGGGACGGAGAGGTGTGAGTGGAGCTGAGGTGTGGACGGTCACGGGAGGCAGATCGCGGGGGAGGCGGAACGCCCGGTGCGAGGTCCCGCCCAATGCTGCTTGCAGCTTTAATTTTGTCTTATTTTTCTTTCTCTAGCGCTTTGAGCTAAATTTTGACCCTCTGAACATTTACGAAAACTCACCAAATTTTGCCACAAATTCAGAAATGTGCAAAATTGAATTTACATATAGGTTTTGTAGATGTCAGTAAAGAAATGTTGCTGCAGTGCCCCCTTGAAAAGTGGAAATGCATTACGTCAATGGGAGCACGTCCAACATAAAGTTTGTCGTAGAGCCACGAAAATCGGTACACAGATTCATCATGAGGAGACAAACAAAAAATATTATTGTGGCCACGCCCCTAAACAAACCGGAAGTCGGCCATATTGGATTGAAATTTCCAAAATGCTGAGTCAGCGTTTTCGCTGACGTCATATTTTGACGTCACTTTGTTGCAAGAGTACTTTTACTTTAAATTTTAACTTTGACAAATTCACACCTCTCTTAACAGGCCTAACAATCAGTATGTATGTCTGATAGTGACACAGACATACTAAGGCCTTGGGACCTAGTTAACTAACGCACAGGTAACGAATATCATGAGTCTCAGTTCCTGACGTGTAATTTAACCTTCTTTGCCTTCACCAAACAAAGTTGAATGTGCTCTGTTTTTACACTGTTCTTATCAATTTGTGTTTTTTTTCCTTTCCCTTCTTGTCTTGTCAGTCCGAACGGCCTTGTTAGCTATCATTGGATTCATGCCAACAAAAGGGGAGGGAGCCATAGGATCTCTGGACTACACCCCAGAGGAAAGAAAAGCTCTGGCCAAAAAGTAAGTTTTGATTGGTGAACCCTCTTCAGTGTTTGATCTCTGCAGAATGTAAGTTGTGTGTTCACAGCTATGGTTGGAGAATGATGATTAGACACTATGGGGCAGTTTGTTGATTGTTCTGTTGATGAATGTTTTCCAAACTTTGTAAAAATGAAAAAAAAACACCATGACCTTTTTCCACAATTTGTATGATCTATAAATCATTGGTGGAGCAAGTGAATGTTCTTGACCACTTCTACGGTCATTTCCAAGCCATCTTGTATTATGATATGAAATAGGAAAAGATTGAATTCCATTTTACTGGAATTAATGTATTTCATGAATTTAGCTCAAAACTGGGTGAGATAATAAATGCTATCAGGATAACATTTTTGTCCCTATCAATAAATGTAGTTTGATAGATGGTATATTAATGTTTTGTTCAAGTTATATGCAGATTTTGGTCCTGTGTGATGGTTAAAGATTTCCAATGGTTGATTATGGTTTTAAACTCGTCCTTGTCTATTATTATATCAGTCTTGAAAATTAGTTATCTATCTCTAAAAGTAGGTGACAGT
Source organism: Sphaeramia orbicularis (assembly GCF_902148855.1). Lineage (NCBI taxonomy): Eukaryota > Metazoa > Chordata > Actinopteri > Kurtiformes > Apogonidae > Sphaeramia > Sphaeramia orbicularis. Next base: position 7,749,977 of record NC_043979.1, read on the forward strand.
AGTCCTGTTTAAGGTTAGATGCTGTCTATTTATTACAATAAAAAAAGGGGAAAAAGAAGTCTGTTCTTCACCACAGAAACATGGTCTAGCAAACTCATTCTTAAGCAACAAAAACCCTTTGTATTGTTATGTAATTTTATTCTACTTTCAATTTAGCTGATCAGGTTTGTGTACTTAAGAGAAGACAATTTAGTTTTATTTTTAAGACTGGTAGACGTTTTCCTGGTGGGGTTACTTATGCAGCATGTAATACAGTCATTGCCTCAGTGGACATGCCACCCACCTTGCTTGCAAAAGAAATTACACGCGCCTAAACCACCTCAGGTTTTGCAAGACAACAAATACATTATCACCAAACTACCCATTCTCTGGAGGGATCATGAGTGGGCATGTCACTCTTCATTTCACACCATATTTACCTCAGAGAAATCAATCCAAAGGCAGTGGAGAAGAGCAGCCAGCTACACTGCTTTATGCCCCTGGTAGGGTCTCCCAAGGCAAACAGGTCCTGGGTGACGGGCCAGACTAAGAGCAGTTCAGAAGCCCTTATGGAATATAAACAACAGAAGAACGTGACGTTGCCTGGTATGGCGGAGCCGGGGCCCCACCCTGGAGCCAGGCCTGGGGTTGGGGCTCGAATGCGACTGGTGGCTGGGCCTATGCCCACGGAGTCCGGCTGGGCCCAGCCCGAAGGAGCGACATGGGCCCGCCCTCCGGTGGACTCACCACCCACCGAGGGAGCCGTAGGGGCTGGGTGCGATGTGGATTGGGTGGCAGTCAACGGCAGGAGGCCCGACGACCCGATCCCCGGACACAGAGTCTAGCTCTAGGGACATGGAATGTCACTTCGCTGGGGGAGAAGGAGCCGGAGCTTGTGAGGGAGGTTGAGAGGTACCGTCTAGATATAGTTGGGCTCACCTCCACACACAACTTGGGCTCTGGAACCCAACCCCTCAAAAGGGACTGGACTCTCCACTTCTCTGGCATTGCCCGCGGTGAGAGGCGGTGGGCTGGTGTGGGCTTGCTCATAGCCCCTCAGCTCAGCCGCCATGTGTTGGAGTTCACCCCGGTGAACAAGGGGGTCGCGTCCCTGTGCCTTCGGGTCAGGGACAAGTGCCTCACTGTTGTTTCGGCCTACGGGCCGAACAGCAGTGCAGAGAGTACCCAGCCTTCTTGGAGTCCCTGGGAGGTGTGCTGGATGGTGCTCCGACTGGGGACTCCATTGTTCTCCTGGGTGACTTCAATGCCCACGTGGGCAATGACAGTGAGACCTGGAGGGGGGTGATAGGGAGGAACGGCCTCCCTGATCTGAACCCGAGTGGTGTTCTGTTATTGGACTTCTGTGCTAGTCACAGTTTGTCCATAACAAACACCATGTTCGAACACAGGGATGTACATACAGGGGTTGGACAAAATAATGGAAACACCTAACATTGTGGCATCATAGAAGGTGTTTCCATTATTTTGTCCAACCCCTGTAAGTGCACTTGGCACCAGGACACCCTAGGCCGGAGATCGATGATCGACTTCGTTGTCGTATCATCAGACCTCCGGCCGCATGTTTTGGACACTCGGGTGAAGAGAGGGGCAGAGCTGCCAACCGATCACTACCTGGTGGTGAGTTAGATCCGCTGGCGAAGGAGGAAGCCGGACAGACTCGGCAGGCCCAAACGTGTTGTGAGAGTCTGTTGGGAACATCTGGCAGAGCCCAATGTCAGCGTGGTCTTCAACTCCCACGTCCGGGAGAGTTTCTCCCAGATCCTGGGAGAGGCTGATGACATTGAGTCCGAGTGGACCATGTTCTCCACCTCCATTGTCAAAGCGGCTGATTGGAGCTGTGGTCATACGGTCTCTGGTGCCTTTCGTGGCGGCAATCCCCGAACCCGGTGGTGGACCCCGGAAGTAAGGGATGCCGTCAAGCTGAAGAAGGAGTCTTATCAAGCCTTGTTGGCTCGTGGGACTCCCGAGGCAGCTGATGGGTACCGGCAGACCAAGCGTGTGGCAGCCTGAGTGGTTGTGGAGGCAAAAACTCGGGTCTGGGTGGAGTTTGGGGAGGACATGGAGGAGGACTACTGGTCGGCCTCGAGGAAATTCTGGCAAACCATCCGGCGCCTCAGGAGAGGAAAGCAGTACGCCACCAACACTGTTTACAGTGGAAGTGGGAAGCTGCTGACCTCGACTGGGGATGTTGTCAGACGGTGGAAGGAATACTTTGAGGATCTCCTCAATCCCGCTGTCACGTCTCCCATGGAGGAAGCAGAGGCTGAGGTCTCAGAGGTGGAGTCATCCATCACCCAAGCTGAAGCCACCGAGGTGGTTGGCAAGCTCCTCTGTGGCAGGGCTCCTGGGGTGGATGAGCAGGGACTGTCTTGGCTGACACGTCTCTGTAACATCGCGTGGCAGTCGGGGAAAGTACCTCGGGATTGGTAGACTGGGGTGGTGGTCCCCCTTTTTAAGAAGGGGGACCGGAGGATGTGCTCCAACTATTGAGGATCACACTCCTCAGCCTCCCGGGGAAAGTCTATTCCAGGGTACTGGAGAGGAGGATCCAACCGATAGTCGAACCTCGGATCCAGGAGGAACAATGTGGTTTTCATCCCGGTCGCGGAACACTAGACCAGCTCTACACTCTCCATCGGGTGCTCGAGGGTTCATGGGAGTTCGCCCAACCAGTCCACATGTGTTTTGTGGATCTGGAGAAGGCGTTCGACCGTGTCCCTCGTGGTATCCTGTGGGGGGTGCATCGGGAGTATGGGATCCGGGGCCCTTTGCTAAGGGCAGTCCGGTCCTTGTATGACCGAAGCAGGAGCCTGGTTCGCATTGCCGGCAGTAAGTCAGACCTGTTCCAGGTGCATGTTGGACTCCGGCAGGGCTGCCCTTTGTCACCGATTCTGTTCATAATTTCTATGGACACAATTTCTAAGCTCAGGATCCCCTCCAAACCTGAGGGGGTCTGGTTTGAGGACCACAGGATTTCATCTGTGCTTTTTGCAAATGATGTTGTCCTGTTGGCCTCATTGAACCTGAACCTTCAGCGTGCCCTGGGGCGGTTTGCAGCCGAGTGTGAAGTGAGCGGGATGAGGATCAGCACTTCCAAATCCGAGGCCATGGTTCTCGACCAGAAAAAGGTGGTTTGCCCTCTCCAGGTTGGTGGGGAGTCTTTGCCCCAAGTGGAGGAGTTTAAGTTTCTTGGGGTCGTGTTCACGAGTGAGAGAAGGATGGAGCATGAGATTGACAGACGGATCGGTGCAGCGTCTGCGGTGATGCGGTCGCTGTACCGGTTAGTTGTGGTAAAGAAGGAGCTGAGCCAAGAGGCGAAGCTCTCAATTTACCGGTCAATCAACGTTCCTACCCTCACCTATGGTCATGAACTTTGGGTCATGACCGAAAGGACAAGATCCCGGTTACAAGCGGTCGAAATGAGTTTCCTCCACAGGGTGGCTGGGCACACCCTTAGGGATAGGGTGAGGAGCTCAGTCACCAGGGAGGAGCTCGGAGTAGAGCTGCTGCTCCTCCGCATCGAAAGGAGCCAGCTGAGGTGGCTCGGGCATCTGTTTCGGATGCCTCCTGGACGCCTCCCTGGGGAGGTGTTCCGGGCATATCCCACCGGGAGGAGACCTCGGGGAAGACCCAGGACATGTTGGAGAGACTATGTCTCTCGCTGCCCTGGGAACCCTGGGGGTCCCCCTGGAAGAGCTGGAGGAGGTGTCTGGGGAGAGGGAAGTCTGGGCGTCCCTGCTTAGACTATTGCCCCCGCGACCCGGCCCTGAATAAAGCGGAAGATAATGGATGGAGGAATCAGACGTCCATCTCCAGGGCCTACACCCAATTATTAAAAGAAATTTAAATTTCACCCTATAGCGCCCCCTACAAATGTACATTTACAAAAATGACATCAGTTCGGACATACGCACACCGATTTGGCGCAAATTTGACTAAGACATCTGTCTCCCAGGCCCACACCTACTTCTCAAAAGAAACTGAAATTTCGCACTACAGCGCCCCCTACAATTTTTAAAAAAAAATTGTTTTATTAAAATTGCTTCAGTTCGGACATACGAACACCAATTTTACTCAAATTTCACTCAGACGTCTATCTCTCAGGCCTTCACCCATTTATCAGAAAAAATTGAAATTTGGCGCTATAGCGCCCCCTAAAATTTTACCTTTACAAAAATTACTTTACTTCAGACATACAAACAAATTTGGCTCAAATTTGAATCAGTTGTCAATCTCCCAGGCCTACACCCATTTATTAAAAGAAAATGCAATTTAACGCAATAGCGCCCCCTACAAATTTACCTTCACGAAAATTGCATCAGTTCGGACATACGAATACCGATTTAGCTCAAATTTGACTCAGTGGTACATCTCGCAGGCCTACACCCATTCAATGGAACAAATTGAATTTTGGCTCCATAGCGCCCCCTAAAGATTTATTTATACAAAATTTTGTTCAGTTCGGACATATGAACACTGATTTGTCTCAAATTTGAGTCAATTGTCAATCTTCCAGGTCTACACCCATTCATCAGAAGACGCAAAATTTGGGGCTAGAGCGCCACCTGCTGAACGATGAGCATACTTCTACTGGGCAAGGGCCTTTAGATGCCGCTTGCGGCTTTAATTAGGCCCGAGCCGAGTAAAGCCCGCGCAGGGCCTATTGAGTCTGCAGTGGGCGCATGGGGACGAAATCGCCAGTGACGCAGTCGCCTTTTGCCACTGTCGCCACTCTCACACATATTCACGTTCACGGCACTGACGTGCACAAATTGCACATTTACACCTGCTCAGAATAAATGGGAGTCAATGGGACATGCCCACTCGGGGTCAGTCACATGGGTGTAAGTGAACAACACGTGACATCTGACCCCACAGACATGTGAGGGACCTCGAGAGCTTTCAATTAAAGCCAAATATTTTGTTGCCATAGAAACGGCTGTATTGTTCTTGCTCAGATTCTTATTATTAGGCCCGAGCCGAGTAAAGCCGGCGCAGGGCCTATTGAGTCTGCAGTGGGCGCATGGGGACAAAATCGCCAGTGACGCGGTTGCCTTTCACCACTGCCGCCATTCTCACACATATTCACATTCACAGCACTGAGACCTTTCCGAAGATGTATATGACATGTGCACAAATCGCATATTTACACCTGCTCAGAATGAATGGGAGTCAATGGGCCACGCCAAGTTGGGGTCAGTCACGTGGGTGTAAGTGCACGACACGTGACGTCTGACCCCCCAGACATGTGGGGAACGTCGAGAGCTTTCACATAAGGCCAAATACGTGGTTATCATGGAAACGGTTATTATTAGGCCCGAGCCGAGTAAAGCCGGCGCAGGGCCTATTGAGTCTGCAGTGGGCGCATGGGGACGAAATCGCCAGTGACGCGGTCGCCTTTCGCCACTGTCGCCACTCTCACACATATTCACATTCACGGCACTGAGACCTTTCCGACGATGTCAGGCCTTTAGATTACACCTTGGCTGGGCCGACTAACGGTGTGCCCAAATTAAATGTCCCCAAATTAGTGTCCCCAAATTAAAAATAAAAAAAGGCCAGAGCAGAGTGTAAACGAAAGTATTGACTCACTCGCCCCTGCTTTTTTCCTCCCGTAAAACACATCGGTTATAATATACAAGGCTTGTTCATAACGACAGAGAAAACATTGACAACAACAACAACACATATGTACCGAACAGGAAAGCACAAGTATTCATGCTTCCCGCAGAAGTCATATTTTGTGATAACGTTAGCACAAACACAGAATCCAAATGCAGAACTCCGACAACAAAAGTTAGTTCCAAAAGGTTTATTGTTCACACACAGGTGAAAAAATATAATGAGTGACAGAATCTTGAGGATAATGGTTGGGGATTTTCTCCTCAGATTCGTCCTCCGGATCGAGGGCAGCAGCCCGTCTCCCCGAGCGGTGTTAGGAGTCTTTTCCCCGACTGGGGAAAAGCAAAGGGAGGTCAGGGACGGAAACAGGTCATACACAGGCAGGCTAACAATCGAGCAACAGGACATAAGGACTAGGCAAACTCACGTACCGGTAGTCAGGGCGAGAAGGTCAAAACCAGATCAGATGAGGCAGACAAAAACCGACAGGGATCAGGCAGAAGACGAAAAACCGAGGAATCCAAAACAGGTCAAAAAACAGGCAAGCAAACGAGGTCAAGTACGCTGGTCTGAACTACTGGAGTTACAAACTGGCGACTGACAAGGGGAAAAGACAGGGTTTAAATACACAAAAGGGAGGGAAGACAACTAGACACAGGTGAAGCAAATTAGGGCGGAGACAGGTAATCAGGACAGAGGTCAGGATGAGCGGGGAACAGGAAGTAAAGACGACAGACAAGACACATGAGGGAAAACTTAACAAAATAAAACAGGAAGTGACACACAAAACATAAAAGACAGACAAGACCAGACTATTGTCTGGCAGCAGGTATGACATATTTGCGCCGTTTGATTGGTCTAAATCACCCGTTTCGGCCAATGAGAGGTGATGAGAGCTTGGAGATTGACTTGTACGTTGTACGCCAAAGGTTTTCTCTCAACAACCATGCCTCGTGGGCGACCTATAAGTTCAGGCCGCTCACATAACAAACGCAGTGAAACATATGACATATGAATTATCTGCCTGCATGCAGTCCTGTGATTTTGGAATTAAAATCAGCTGGCCATATGCTGATCAATACTTCTGGAAATTAGACTTGTGGAATCCATGCCTTCATACTCTTGAATATATCTGAAATAGTCTGAGAAAACAGGAATTACTGTTGAAAAATCTAATCCCGCACCCACCCCCTCCGCCGATTCCAGCATCTGATGTGCCCAAATTAAGGTAATCTAAAGCCCTGGATGTACATGACATGTGCACAAATCGCATATTTACACCTGCTCAGAATGAATGGGAGTCAATGGGACACACCCAGTCGCGGTCAGTCATGTGGGTGTAAGTGCACGACACGTGACATCTGACCCCACAGACATGTGGGGGACCTCGAGAGCTTTGACATAAGGCCAAATACGTGGTTGCCATAGAAACGGCTATATTGTTCTTGCTCAGATTCTTATTATTTTTCTTTATTTCTTTATTTATTTATTTTATTTATTTTTCTTCTCCTGCTCTTTGAGCTCAATTTTGACCCCCTGAACATTTATGAAAACTCACCAAATTTTGCCGAAAATTCAGGAGTGCGAGAAATTGAATTTACATATAGGTTTCGTAGATGTTGGTAAAGAAATGTTGCTGCAGCTCCCCCTTGAAAAGTGAAAATGCATTGCGCCAATGGGAGCACGTCCAACATAAAGTTTGTCATAGAGCCACAAAAATCGGTACACAGATTCATCATGAGGAGACAAACAAAAAATATTATTATGGCCACGCCCCTAAACCTACCCTTAGTCGGCCATATTGGATTGAAATTTCCAAAATGCAGAGTCAGTGTTTTCGCTGACGTTGTATTTTAACTATCTCCTACTAAGCCGTTTGGCCAAATGAGCTCAAAATCAGTGTACAGTATCTAGACAAGTGGGGAATCAAAAGTTAGCCGAATTTTTTGAATCGGTGTCACCGTTTTTGTGCGACGAGGTTGCAAACTTTGCAAAGTTTTTTTGAAAATTTACCATCACAAAAATTGCTTCAGCTCAGACATACAAACACCGATTTGGCTGAAATTTGACTCAGACGTCCATCTCCCAGGCCTACACCCATTTATTAAAAGAAATTGAAATTTCGCACTATAGCGCCCCCTACAAATGTACATTTACAAAAATGACATCAGTTCGGACATACGAACACTGATTTGGCTGAAATTTGACTCAGACATCTGTCTCCCAGGCCTACACCTATTTGTCAAAAGAAACTGAAATTTTGCACTACAGCGCCCCCTACAAATTTTTTTTATATTTTTTTATTAAAATTGCTTCAGTTCGGACATACGAACACCGATTTGGCTCAGAGTTGACTCAGATGTCTATCTCCCAGGCCTACACCCATTTATCAGAAAAATTTGAAATTTGGTGCCATAGCGCCCCCTACAAATTTACCTTTACGAAAATTACTTCACTTTAGATATACGAACACCAGTTTGGCTCAAATTTGAATCAGTTGTCAATCTCCCATGCCTAAACCCATTTATCAGAAGAAATTGCCATGTCGCTCAGTAGCGCCCCCTACAAATTTACCTTCACGAAAATTGCATTAATTCAGACATATGAACATCGATTTGGCTCAAATTTGAATCAATTGTAAATCTCCCACGCCTACGCCCATTCATCAGAATCAGTATCTAGAGAAGTGGGGCATCACAAGTTATTTTTTGGATTGGTGTCACCGTTTTTGTGTGACGACGTCGCAAACTTTGCAAAGTTTCTTCGCGAATTTAACATTACAAAAATTGCTTCAGCTCAGACATACAAACACCAATTTGGCTCAAATTTGACTCAGACGTCCATCTCCCAGGCCTACACCCATTTTATAAAAAAAATTGAAATTTCGCACTATAGCGCCTCCTACAAGTGTACATTTAAAAAAATGACATCAGTTCGGAGATACGAACACCAATTTGGCTCACATTTGACTCAGACATTTGTCTCCCAGGCCTACACCTATTTGTCAAAAGAAACTGAAATTTCGCAATACAGCGCCCCCTACAAGTTTTTTTTAAATTTTTTTTAGTAACATTGCTTCAGTTTGGACATACGAACACCGATTTGGCTCAAATTTGACTCAGATGTCGATCTCTCAGGCCTACACCCATATATCAGAAAAAATTGCCATTTGGTGCTATAGCGCCTCCTACAATTTTACCTTTACGAAAATTACTTTACTTCAGACATACAAACACATATTTGGCTCAAATTTGACTCCGTGGTACATCTCGCAGGCCTACACCCATTCAATGGAACAAATTGAATTTTGGCTCCATAACGCCCCCTACAGATTTATTTATACAAATATTTTTTCAGTTCGGACATACTAACACTGATTTGTCTCAAATTTGAGTCAATTGTCAATCTCCCAGGCCTACACCCATTCATCAGAAGACATTGAAATTTGGTGCTAGAGCACCACCTGCTGAACGATGGCCATACTTCTACTGGACGTGCCCTTGGTGAGGGCCTTTAGATGCCGCTTGCGGCTTTAATTTTTATTATTTTTTTTGTCTTATTTTTCTTTATCCTGTGCTTTGAGCTCAATTTTGACCCCCTGAACATTTACTAAAACTCACCAAAGTTTGCCTAAAATTCAGAAATGTCCAAAATTGAATTTACATATAGGTTTCGTAGATGTCGGTAAAGAAATGTTGCTGCAGTGCCCCCTTGAAAATTGGAAATGCATTGCGCCAATGGGAGCTTGTCCAACATAAAGTTTGTCATAGAGCCACGAAAATCAGTACACAGATTCATCATGAGGAGACAAACAAAAAATATTATAGTGGCCACGCCCCTAAACCAACCCTTAGTCGGCCATATTGGATTGAAATTTCCAAAATGCTGAGTCAGCGTTTTCGCCGACATTGTATTTTAACTATCTCCTTCTTGGCCATTTGGCCAAATGAGCTCAAAATTGGTGTACAATATCTAGAGAGGTGGGGCATCAAAAGTTAGCCGAATTTTTGGGATTGGTGTCACTGGTTTTGTGCGACGAGGTTGCAAACTTTGCAAAGTTTTTTCAAAAATTTACCATCACAAAAATTGCTTCAGCTTAGACATACAAACAGCGATTTGGCTAAAATTTGACTCAGACGTCCATCTCCCAGGCCTACACCCATTTATTAAAAGAAATTTCGCACTATAGCGCCCCCTACAAATGTACATTTACAAAAATGACATCAGTTCGGACAAACGAACACCGATTTGGCTGAAATTTGACTCAGACATCTGTCTCCCAGGCCTACACCTATTTGTCAAAAGAAACTGAAATTTTGCACTACAGTGCCCCCTACAAAATTTTTAATATTTAGGCCCGAGCCGAGTAAAGCCGGCGCAGGGCCTATTGAGTCTGCAGTGGGCGCATGGGGACGAAATCGCCAGTGACGCGGTCGCCTTTCGCCACTGTCGCCACTCTCACACATATTCACATTCATGGCACTGAGACCTTTCCGAAGATGTATATGACAAGTGCACAAATCGCATATTTACACCTGCTCAGAATGAATGGGAGTCAATGGGACACGCCCACTCGGGGTCAGTCACGTGTGTGTAAGAGCACGACACGTGACATCTGACCCCACAGACATGTGGGGGACCTTGAGAGCTTTCAAAGAAAGTCAAATACATGGTTACCACGGAAACGGCTATATTGTTCTTGCTCAGATTATTATTATTTTTATTTTTTATTTTTTTTGGCTCGAGCCGAGTAAAGCCGGCGCAGGGCCTATTTAGTCTGCAGTGGGTGCATGGGGACAAAATCGCCAGTGACGCGGTCGCCTTTCGCCACTGTCGCCACTCTCACACATATTCACATTCACGGCACTGAGACCTTTCCGAAGATGTACATGACATGTGCACAAATCACATATTAACACCTGCTCAGAATGAATGGGAGTCAATGGGACACGCCCAGTCGGGGTCAGTCACGTGGGTGTAAGTGCACGACACGTGACACCTGACCCCACAGACATGTGGAGGACCTCGAGAGCTTTCAAATAGGGCCAAATACGTGTTTGCCACGGAAACGACTATATTGTTCTTGCTCAGATTATTATTTTTTATTTTTGTTTTTTTTGTCTTTTTAGGCCCGAGCCGAGTAAAGCCGGCACAGGGCCTATTGAGTCTGCAGTGGGCGCATGGGGACAAAATCGCCAGTGACGCGGTCGCTTTTCGCCAGTGTCGCCACTCTCACACATATTCACATTCACGGCACTTAGACCTTTCCGAAGATGTAAATGACATGTGCGCAAATCACATATTTACACCTGCTCAGAATGAATGGGAGTCAATGGGCCACGCCCACTCGGGGTCAGTCACTTGTGTGTAAGTGCACAACACGTGACATCTGACCCCACAGACATGTGGGGGAGCTCGAGAGCTTTCAAATAAGGCCAAATTTGTGGTTGCTGTGGTTGCCATAGAAACGGCTATATTGTTCTTGCTCAGATTCTTATTTTTCTCCTGCGCCTTGAGCTCAATTTTGACCCTCTGAACATTTACGAAAACTCACCAAATTTTGCCTAAAATTCAGAAGTGCGAGAAATTGAATTTACATATAGGTTTCGTAGAGGTCGGTAAAGAAATGTTGCAGCAGCGCCCCCTTGAAAAGTGGAAATGCATTGCGCCAATGGGAGCTTGTCCAACATAAAGTTTGTCGTAGAGCCACGAAAATCGGTACACAGATCCATCATGAGGAGACAAACAACAAATATTATTATGGCCACACCCCTAAACCAACCCTTAGTCGGCCATATTGGATTGAAATTTCCAAAATGCAGTGTCAGCGTTTTCGCTGACGTTGTATTTTACCTATCTCCTACTAAGCCGTTTAGCCGAATGACCTCAAAATCGGTGTACAATATCTAGAGAAGTGGGACATCAAAAGTTAGATGAATTTTTTGAATCGGTGTCACCGTTCTTTTGCGACGAAGTTACAAACTTTGCGAAGTTTTTTCAAAAATTTGCCATCACAAAAATTGCTTCAGCTCAGACATACAAACACCGATTTGGCTGAAATTTGACTCAGACATCTATCTCCCAGGCCTACACCCATTTATTAAAAGAAATTGAAATTTCACACTATAGTGCCCCCTACAAATTTACTTTTACAAAAATGACATCAGTTCGGACATACGAACACCGATTTGGCTTAAATTTGACTCAGACATCTGTCTCCCAGGCCTACACATATTTGTCAAAAGAAACTGAAATTTCGCTCTACAGCGCCCCCTACAAGTTTTTTTTTACATTTTTTTATTAAAATTGCTTTCGTTCGGACATACGAACACCAGTTTGGCTCAAATTTGACTCAGACATCTATATTTACGGCCTACACCCATTTATCAGAAAAATTTGAAATTTTTTCTACAGCGCTCCCTACAATTTTATCTTTACAAAAATTACTTTACTTGAGACCTATGAACACCAATTTTGCTCAAATTTGAATCAGTTGTCAATCTCCCAGGCCTACACCCATTTATCAAAAGAAATTGCCGTTTCGCTCAATAGCGCCCCCTACAAATTTACCTTCACAAAAATTGCAGCAATTCAGACATACGAACACCGATTTGGCTCAAATTTGAATCAGTTGTCAATATCCCAGGCCTACACCCATTTATCGAAAGAAAATGCCACTTCACGCAATAGCGCCCCCTACAAATTTACCTTCACAAAAATTGCATCAGTCTGGACATACAAACATCTACTTGGCTGAAATTTGACTCAGTGGTATATATCGCAGGCCTACACTCATTCAATGGAAGAAATTGGATTTTGGCTCCATAGCGCCCCCTACAGATTTACTTATACTAAAATTTTTTCAGTTCGGACATATGAACACTGATTTGCCTAAACTTTGGGTCAATTGTCAGTCTCCCAGGCCTACACCCATTCATCAGAATACATAAAATTTGGTGCTAGAGCTTCACCTTCTGAACAAGGGACATACTTTTACTGGGCATGCCCGTGGCGAGGGCCTTTCAATGCCGCTTGCGGCTTTAATTTTCATTGATTTTATGTAATATTCAAATTTTCTGAGACATTGGATTTTGGGTTTTTATTATTTGTAAGTCATAATCATCAAAATTTCAAGAAATAAAGACTGGAAATATTTCCCTCCATGTCTAATGAGTCTATTTAATATATGGGTTTCACTTTCTGATTTGAGGGACAAAAAATATTGAACTTTTTCATGATGTTTTAATTTTTTGAGATGTACCTGTAGTTCAGGTGTGTCCAATCCTGACCCTCGGGGGCCGGTATCCTGCATGTTTTAGATGTTTCCCTCTTCCAGCACATCTGACGGTCGTTATCAGTCTTCTGCAGAGCTCTATGATATGATAATCATTTGAAGCAGGTGTGTTTGAAGAGGGATACATCTAAAACATGCAGGATACCGGCCCTCAAGGACCAGGATTGGACACCCCTGCTGTAGTTCATCCAAGTGCCCAATTCTATCACTGAGCAGAAGGCAGTGAATGTTCTCAGTGTTCTGGAACACCATGGTTCTGACCAATGCTTACTCTTCTTGGGCAGGTCTGTGGACTTCTGCTGTGACATATGTGGTTGTTCCATGTCTTCGGCCCTCCTGCCTCTGTCCGCCAACAGCCGCTGCAGCACAGATGACCACAAGGCTAAAGAACTGGCTCAGCAAATCAACTTCAAGGTACAAAGACTGGACATTCCACATTATATTGATTCACGGTTCAGTCACTGATGAGTGACTGCACGAAGTACAAAGAAACCTTGACTGTTGCTTTTCATTTTTGTCTCTACCTACACTCAGTCGGAAAAAGCATCACGTTCTTTGCAGAGATTTCATTATCACTAAAGGAAAGAACTTCAGTTACACTATTATGACTTGTTCTGAAAAATGTAAGTATGACAAATATGAAAAAAATCAAATAAATTGGGAAGGAGGTGAATACTTTTTCACAGCCCTGTATGGAGGAACTGGTAACTCCAGACTGTTAATGGATAATAGTATAGAGTTAATAGAGTAAGGATGGTACAATCACACAGACAGAAAAACAGACAATAACTGGCCAACCATCAGAAGTTTATAGTTTGTGTCACAACCCGGCTCTGAGGTGGTGACCAGAATGGAGACGGAGGTGGTGAAAAAGTAACAAGGATTTATTAAGTAAATTAACAATAACAAAAACACAAGAATGCTGAAAACGCCAGCCAGGAGGAGCAGGGCAGAGCAGGACCAGACCAGGCCAGACCAGACACCAGCAGCACCGAGACCAGACCGGAGCAGACCGAGAGCGTGTAGACCAGGCCAAACCAGAGTGAGATGACCAGAGAGCCAGCCAGAGAGCCCGAGAACCAGAGAGCCAGAGAGCCAATGATCATCCTGGGCGAGCTGCTTAAATAGGCAGGCCTTGGCTGCCACAGGTGTTACCCATCACGAAATCACTGTCTGCAAAAGAAAACTGACAGTGCCCCTAGTGCCCGGAAGGTGCGGGGCCGTCACCCCCCCCCCCAAAAAGAAAGGGCCTCTCTCCAAGAGGACCGACTGCGAGAAAACAGGTTAAACAAAACATTCACTCAGTAACAATTTTGATTTGTATGCTTACCCAGGTCTCTTAAAACCAGCACCAGCTTACCATCCTCATCCAGCCACCCAGCAACTCCGGCGCCTGGAGAAGCACTTTAAGAGTGAGAGGGACAGGTGGAAGCAAGCGGGTTAAGAGAGATGGGGAATGAAATCAAAAAATCAGGCTCGAGACAGAGCATCCGCCACAAAATTTTCAGAGCCTCTAATATGGCGAATGTCTAAACTATATGCCTGTAAAAACAGGAACCACCGCATCAGCCTACAGTTCGGACAGATCAAAGAGTTCAAGAATGTGATTGGGTTATGATCAGTGTAAATGATCAGTGGGACACTACAGTCCAGATAGACTTCAAAATGCTGGAGAGCCCACACCAGAGCCAGAGTTTCTTTCTCTATGACTGAATAGTTAATCTGGTACCCATTGAACTTCTTTGAAAAGAAACTAACAGGATGTTCAATGCCATCACTTCCTGTCTGAAGCAGCACAGCACCTGCTCCTACGTCACTCGCATCCACGTGCAGCTGAAAGGGCTGATCCAAACGGGGAGCCGCGAGGACCGGAGGAGAACACAGAACAGTCTTTACGCTGTCAAAAGCCTGCTGACAGGAGTTGGACCAGATGAATTTTGCCCTCGCCTTTAACAGGTCTGTCAAGGGAGCAACTATGGTGGAAAAATTTTTACAAAAACAACGGTAATAACCGACTAAGCCAAGGAAACGCATGAGTTCCTTTTTGGTGGTCGGCACAGGATAGTGGGAAATAGCCTTCACCTGGTGACCCAGTGAGAGATTATTATTATTATTCAGCATTTCAGAATTTTTCAGTCTGCCACACAACATACTTTCATCTGGTGAACGGACTTCATCATTTTCTACCACAGGTGTGACATTTACTGAACACAACTCAGCGGCAGCAACAGCAAGCACAGGTGTTGCGTCCTGCTGTTGCGCACTCCCCCCGCCCTCAAAAGACTGGAACTCACGGGGGTGGTACGGCTTCAGCAGGTTAACATGACACAGCTGTTTTTTCTTCCTACGACCTGGAGTGGACAGTAAGTAGTTCACATCCGAAGTCCGCTGCAAAACTGAAAATGGACCCTGAAATTTAGCCTGGAACGGTGAGTTCACCAGCGGTAATAAAGCCACAACCTGATCACCAGGAGAAAATACCCGAATTTCAGCTTTCCTGTCATATAATCTTTTCATTTTACTTTGTGCACAGGCTAGATTTCCCCTAGCCATCTCCACAGCCAAAAGCAAACGACGTCGAAACCCTTGCACATAATCAACGAGAGACTGAGGAGGTTCAGACGGAACCACAGAGTCACGGAGGAGAGTCAATGGACTGCGAACTGCGTGACCAAACACCAGGTCATTCGGACTGAAGCCAGTGCTCTCCTGCACCACCCCTCTGGCAGCCAACAATAACCACGGCAACCCCTCATCCCAGTCCTGATCCAACTCTACGCAATAACTGCGCAACAGAGACTTAAGGGTTTGATGGAATCGTTCTAATGCACCTTGGCTCTGTGCATGACATGCAGAAGCTTTATTATGTTTCACGCCTAGCTGTTTAAGAACCTGTGAAAATAAATTTGAGGAGAAATTTGTACCCTGGTCACTCTGAATTATTTTAGGGATTCCAAACACTGAAATGAACTGTTTTAAGGCTTTAACCACAGCCTTCGCAGTTATCGTGCGAAGCGGATAAGCAGCTGGATACCTCGTTGTCTGACACATCACGGTGAGTAAATAACAGTTACCTGATTTGGAACGTGGTAATGGGCCACCACAATCAACAATCAGGTGCTCAAAAGGTTGGGCCGCAACTGGAATCGGAGCTAAAGGAGCTGGTTTAATGGTTTGATTTGGTTTACGTGTAATTTGACACGTGTGACATGATTTGATGTAGTTTGACACATCCTTTTTCATACGGGGCCAAAAAAATACTGAAGAATGTAGTTATAAGTCTTGTGAACCCCTAAATGTCCTGACTGATCATGAGAAGTCCTAAGCACCTCCCCCCTGAATTTTGAGGGAACAACAACTTGAAACACCGGTTCACCAAAGAAACTGTCACAGTGGGGCGTCCATTTACGCACCAACAGGTCATCCAACAGTAAATAACACTGAGCCGCACTGTTCCCTTCAGTAGCTGATAGCACCTTATGCACAAGCTCACAGAGAGTCGGATCAGCACGCTGTTCTGCGATCAGCTCACTACGGGAAATAGACAGAAGTGAGTCAGGTACAGCAAAAGCACATGTGTCACGGACATCCTCACAATGCTCCGCCTCAGACTGATTTTTACTCTGAGCGCGAGTAACCACACATGCCGGGTACACCTCAGAGTCGTCCTGGATTGACTGTTCAGGCATTTCGGGGACAGATGGAAAAAATGTCACAACTGGGGAAAGCGGAGTATCAACCCATACCCTGCTACCAGCCAGGTCATTACCCAGGATAACATGCACTCCGGGAACAGGCAGGGCAGGACGCACCCCCATAACCACCTCACCTGTCACCAGCCCACAACTAAGATGGAGTTTATGAATGGGAGCAGGTATGACCGTCAAACCCATTCCTCGGACCAGAACGAAATCTCCAGTGGCTGTGCTGTCAGAAAACAGTAACACAGAACCCAGAATAAAAGAATGGAATGCACCTGTGTCACGTAGGATTTTCACTGGAGTGGAAACATCAGCGCCCACCAAAGACACATGACCATCTGAAATAAATGCAGAAAAATCAGATTGCGCCAAACCACAATCATTCATAGATTTAACGTCGCTACAGGGCACACAGGAATGAACCTGAATAGGATCGATACTGACCCTACAGGTGTCCACAGAAACAGAGTGTGTCACAGGAGCAGCCAGAACCACGGGCTTAACCTGCGCATTTTTACCAGATCTGCGTGGACATTCTGCTTTCCAATGGCCCCTGCCTCTGCAATAATTACAAACCTTAGAGTTAGTTGGAAAACGTGGTGATGCGTCCTGCTTCCAGGACCTAGACCCAGCCTCCCGTTGTCTACCAGACGAACGGAACCTGCTGTCCTCAGGGTCTACACCACCATTAAACTGACGGCCTCTGTGCGTCAGCACGTACTCATCCGCGAGCGCAGCCGCTTCGGTCACAGTTTTCACTTTGCGCTCGTCAATATGAACAGCTATGTGAGGAGGAACAGTGTTTTTGAATTGCTCCAAAACTATCAAGTCACACAGTGCTTCATAAGACTCAACACCCAATGACAAACACCACCGATTAAAGTGTGTAATTAAGTCTCTAGCAAACTCCATATGAGTCTGCCCACTGTGTTTTTTGCCAGGTGCGGAACCGCTGACGGTATGCCTCAGGCACCAGTTCATATGCCTTTAACACAGCCTTTTTGACAGATCCGTAAACTTTACTCTCTGCCAGACTCAGAGCAGAATACGCTTCCTGCGCCTTCCCTGTCAGGACGCACTGGAGCAGCAGTGTGCGCTCTGCGTCAGACCAGTTCCGGCTGTCAGCCACGCACTCGAACAGAGAAAAAAATGTGTCTGGGTCCCGCTCACAAAACTGAGGGACCAGACGTAAGTTAGTAACCACATCGAAACGCGGAACCTCAGAGGACTGAGTAGGACCGGGTCCACTACCCTGACTTAAACTCAGTCTTCGTTCATCCAGATCTAACCGTTTAAGCTCCAGCTGCAGTAAAAGCAACCTTTCCCGCTGCTCAAACGTTAAGCCTGCGTCTTCCACATCTGAGACAGACACAGCACCAGAATCTACGGTCAAGCCAACCTGAGGTTTAGACCGGAGAACCCCGCTCTCTAACAGATTGCCTTTAATAATCTGTCTCATAACGACTTTCTGCCGCTTATCACCGACATCCAAATCAAAATGCTCAGCTACTTTAACCAGTTGCTCTCTGGAACAGCTGTCTAACCACTCCTCTGAAGGAGCAGACAGGAAGTCTTCTACCGAGGCCATTTTAAGTCAACCTACCAGAAAAAAACCACTAAAACTCACCTGAAACTCCTGAGCCAAAAGCCAGAACACACCCCACAGCCACCGCAGCCAGTCCCTCTATCTGCCTAGCAGAAACTTCTCTAAGCTCCTCCCTAGTCTTCAGCTGTCTACTGGTGGTGGGTACTTATGCACCCGCATGCATAGTGAAGCAACCGGATAAACGGCGACTTCAACTAAAGCATCGGACGTGCTCCCGAGACAACTGCTCTACCCACGGTCAACACCACCTAAGAAAGAGCCCCCCCAGCGAATTCCAAAGGGGAAGACGCTCTGAGCCTACAGGGACCAGACAGCAGCGACACACCAGTGTGAAAGGACATGAACAGAGCTCAGAGTTTAAACTCAGCTGAACATTAACAAAACACACATCCGGCTCGCTCTACACACAAACAGACTCACCTCAAGTCTCCAAAAGCAGACAGATTGCGCACACATGCACAATGAAAAAACACACCCGACCGCCACGTCACGTGGACAGTACTACAACCAGTCATTCACAAAATCATGTAGGCCCCGCCCACACGGCAGAGACTACCGCTAATGAAAAAATGAATGAATCAAACAAACCTCCGCTTGTCACATGGACCAAGGACCGGACAACCTCCACTCGTCATGTGATCAAGGAAACCAAATGGACGAGCCCCCACTTGTCACATGATCAAGGAAACCAAACGGACGAGCCCCCACTTGTCACAACCCGGCTCTGAGGTGGTGACCAGAATGGAGACGGAGGTGGTGAAAAAGTAACAAGGATTTATTAAGTAAATTAACAATAACAAAAACACAAGAATGCTGAAAACGCCAGCCAGGAGGAGCAGGGCAGAGCAGGACTAGACCAGGCCAGACCAGACACCAGCAGCACTGAGACCAGACCGGAGCAGACCGAGAGCGTGTAGACCAGGCCAAACCAGAGTGAGACGACCAGAGAGCCAGCCAGAGAGCCCGAGAACCACAGAGCCAGAGAGCCAATGATCATCCCGGGCGAGCTGCTTAAATAGGCAGGCCTTGGCTGCCACAGGTGTTACCCATCACGAAATCACCATCTGCAAAAGAAAACTGACAGTGCCCCTAGTGCCCGGAAGGTGCGGGGCCGTCACATTTGTGTTTTGTCAGACAGCGTATTTACACTGCAGATCGTCTTGGCTCAAATTAAATGAAAACTCAGAAGACTGAAAAATGAAGAGGAAGAAAAGAATCCGTCCAATCAGTAATGATCATTTTTTGATGTGACATGACTATGACTTCCTTCATACAGAACAACATCTATGTTTTCACATTCATCTGTTTCTCTGTGCTGAATATTAGTACATGCTCATGTGCTTCTATGAAGCTTGTCTTGGTGTCTGTTAGGGCTGCACGATTTTGCCAAAACATAAAATCCCGATTTTTTTCCTCTAAAAACTCGTTTTTTGATTTCGATTTTTGGGTAGAACTACAAAAGACAACAGAAGCCAGCATGCCATTTTTGTGAGCAGCCCACAATGCAGGCCACTGCTCCCTACCTCAAATCTGTGATGGTATCACGTGATGGGCCCACAGAAGTTTTATTTTTCTTCATCAAATCTTTACTGAATGAAGTAGAGTATACAAACAATGTATACAATAAGAAACTAACATAAGTTTGCCAGGGGGAATACACTACAATACAATGTCCAAATCAGACCAAATACTGATACCTTTTGTTTCCAGATTTATCTAACAGCTTTGAATAAAGTTCAACATCTTTCAAAAAATAAATAATATTTGGTTTTATGTCACAGAACTTACATTTGTGAATGAAAAATTTAGCAAGTAAGAGAACTAAATTAATTGTAATTTATTTTTTTTCCTTTTTGGGGTATCTGGGCCCACAGAAGTGGCACCAATATAAGACAGGCATCAGTCATGCATGCGTGGACCACATAAGATGAGTGATCCCCATGCAGTTATATTTGAATTGTGGGATCCGTGCGTGAAGCCATGGCTTATATTGGTATCACTACTGCAGGCTCATGAGCAGATTTGAAGTCCAGTCATTACATAGATTTCTGTGAAAGACTGCTGTCACAGATAGAAGGAAGAGCCTACAGTAGCCCGGTGGCGCGCGGTAGGGAGGCATGAGAGAGATGACATCGATTTGACGATTTTCCTTTTTAAAAAATTGTCCTAATTAAAAAATCTGATTTCGATTTAAAATCGATTAATTGTGCAGCCCTAGTGTCTGTTTTGTGGTGGGAGATGGTCAGTCGATGCTTAGCTAGTTGCTCAGTTGTCTCCATCCATGATAACACAACACACTGATTTCTGTCAATCATCGTGCTTGTTCCTGACTTCCTCAGTATTTCTGCTGCTCTTTTACAACAAAAACTACCTTTACCTTAGAAATGCAGTGAGCGAGTTAGAAAATGACCATCTCTCAGTACAACATGCATGTCATTCTTTTACAGCAAATGTTGAAATTATGTACCTTTGAGTAGCATTTTCAATGAAAGAACATACACTGCAATTACACACTTAAAATGGTGTGTTTCAACAAAGACGTATATCTTTATGGTGTATTCATACCTGGAAAGTCCTTTCGTCTTCTTATTTGATTCGAATTGAATGCAGACTTTGTTTTTTTTTGTTTGGGTCGGATCACATTCTCATTACACTTTTTGCTAGTGGATCAAAATTTGTAAATATAAGCATGCATGTGACAACTGCTGTGACTACTGGCATTGAACAGAAAAGTTGGGGGCAGGGTCAATCAGAGATGGCAGGTGTTGATGAAAACGTATGTGCAGGTCCTATGTGCAGTTATCATTTTCTGAATATGTATTATATTTTTATAGACACAAATTTATGAAAATAATGTTAACTGTCAAGAACATCTCATTCAGAGCCAGTTTTGTAATACGGGCATCTGACCAAATGTCAATGACACATTCAATCTCCTCATTGGTCCACGTCTGTCCACGGCTCATGGCTGCTGCTATTAGCTCTGACTATCCGTGTGGCTTGGCCACTTCCAGCACTCATCAAGCACAAAAAGGCGCATGGTTCCTTGGTTTGTTTTGGCTCGAAGCTGGTTATATTCACACCAGAAGTGAACTGGCCCAGAGACCATTTGGAAGTGGAGTCTCAGTCTGCTTGTTTGATTCGAGTCAGAGTTCGGTTAAGTTATTTAATTTCATGGACATGTATGCCAGTAATGTCAGTGTTAACTTACTATAGGTGATATGACATTATCCACAGGTGACCAAATGGAACAGACCATCATAGTGAATAAATTGCAGATTGATCCCTGTGACGTAGGCTGGCCGTTTAGCGGTTGGAGGTCAGTGAAACGAGGAAGGAGATGGCATGGTCCACAATTTTATTTTTTTTTTATTTTCAATAATACCTATTTCCAACAAAGTGCAAGTGCTGAAAAAGTGCAAATGCCAAAAAAAAGTGCAAGTGCATATGGAGGTTGGAGTAGCAGTGTCTTCTCCAGCAGCAGAACCACAAGTGATGAAAACAGGCGCCCTTTTATACTGTTTTGCTAACTGGATAAAACCACTACAGCGCCACAGGGGAGTTACAAATCTACATAACTTATTAAAACTAATCTAAAACCTCCATAACTAAAACCCACAACCTTAGCCTATCTAAAACCCAAGCTATATATCTAAAAACTCTAAATCCAAACACTAAAGTTAAATAAAAACCCATAAACCAATAAAATACACCTCCTGGCTCCCCCACACATTTCCCTGCCTTGGTCCAGGCCGGAACCTTCTTAAGGGCTGTTGTTCATGCTTGGATTCTTTTTGCTGACGGACCTGGACACAAGGACAGGGTAAGTACAAACACTCTAAAACACCATTCACTAAGCACTTTTAAAATCCACTCACACAGACACTAAACTTAAATATTGCACATTTACATTGCACTGCTTCTGTTTGTGACCTAATTTATCTCCTTTTCTCCAGAGCCAAGCAATCATCAATTAAAATACAAGTACCACTGGATGTAAAAACTGAAAAGGAAAGACAATAAAAATCAATAAACTACTTTTAAAACCAATCATGTGCAATTATTTTTTTGTGCAAGTATGTTTGTTTAAAGTGCTGTGCTGTAAACTACATGTGCAAGTTAAAGTGCTTAAGTGAAAAAGGTGCCTGTATTCATACTTAAGTGACAAACGGCTGTTTGTCACAATCCCACCATTTTGTTTACACAGATGTTCCGGAATAAACGTGAAATATTTCCGTAACAGAGGTGCTGTGTAAAAGGGGCTATAGAGAGGGTTTCTGCCCCCCAGGCTGAGGCAGAGAGGTGGTTGCACAGTAGAGGAGCTTGATAGTTGAATACTCTAGCCCCTGTCCTACTTTTGGAGATTTTGGGGACCACCAGTAAGCCTGCATGTTAAGAGCATAGTGCTCTAGATTGTAGAGAACTAAGAGCTCTTTCAGATAAGTAGGTGCCTGGCCGTGAAGCGCTTTGTAAGTGAGGAGTATTTTAAAGTATATCCTAATTTTTACAGGGACCCAGTGCAGAGAAGCCAACACAGGAGAAATATGTTCACTGATATTAGTCCTAGTCAAAACACAGGAAGCAGCATTCTGGACTAACTGAAGCGTCTTTAAAGTATTTTTGGGACAACCTGAGAAAAGCAAAATACAATAATATAACCTGGAGGTAATAAATGCATGGATTAATTTTTCTGCATCATTCTGTGTTAAAATATGCCTGATTTTATAAGTATTTTGATGATGAAAAAAGGCAGTCAGAAATCGGTTTTATGTTTGAGTTAAATGACAACATCCTGATTGAAAATAATGCCTAGATTCCTCACAGTGGTTTTGGGCTCCAAGGTAACGCCATCTGTGGTAACCGCTTTGTTGGGGTTGACAGTTGGGGGTTAGGGTTATGGGTACCCTTTTGCTGGGCTCCATGGGACCCTATTTTGGAAAAAATGTCAATATCAGTCAATGGTGAGAGACAATTTTGGATCCCCTTGGAATCATGACATCAATTACATATGTATTTGTCTATTTAAATAAAAAATTTTCAGTAAAAAAAGTTAAACACAAAAATTACAGTTTATTGTGAAGATAGTAAAGTACCACAGATGCCAACAGACACCTGTAGGACTGTCACATTACCACACTGGATTGTGTTCTCCAGCATGAGTCAAAGAGGATTAAAGGAGGTGAGAGTAAATGCAGGTCTGATCTTCAGCAGCTCGGGACAGACTGTGGACAGAGAAAATTAGGGGAACATTTACAAGAGGTTTGAATGTGTAGTCTTTCCAATAACATATGTTCTCAGTCTGAGTCTTCAACAGTTTTAGAAGAAAGTGATTTTCCTAACTCTAAACTTTTCTTGCAAAAATTGAAAAAATGGAAGTAAATGGAGTGCACATCTCTATGTCCACAGGTTTTCATGTAACTGAATTTCAATACCTAGGTTACATGACATCAGAAAGTAAAGTATGTGTACCTAGGTCAAATCTCCACTCAGACATAATGAGTATAGTTGTGAAATAAATCAGATAATTTGTTCCCTGAAAGTCCAAGGCCCCACAGTTTCAATGTATAACTGGTAATTATTCAGAGCAAAGTGAACCAGTATTAGAAAACCACAGTGATACTTTATATACCATGTTATCAGCTGTGATCAGTGACTGTTTAATGAAGGTCTTGGTTTCCATTTCCAGCTGCAGCTTTGAGTTAATTGTTTGTGTGTCCGTACAGGCAGAATCCAGTTTATCCAGACAGGCCAGTGAGTGCAGAGGGTCAGGAAATGAGCCCCCCACACCCCCCCAGGGAGACACCACTAGGTCTGCAGGCCCTGAACATGCTGACAGGTCCGCCCTGGATGAACAGGTAGGTTGGATGGCGCTGCTGCACAGATCCCAACCAGCCTCCAGTGTGGACCCCAGCAGCAAATTACATAATTACATAATACTATTGGAGACATTTCCCACAGCATTCTGCTCACCTGTCCTTCAGTCTGAGTTCATTACAGTAGAAAACTCATAGAATTACTTGAAAAATCAACCAAAATATGTAGCTGCAGCATGATCAAGATAATCGTGTAATGTGAACAGTTCCAGTCAGTTTAGACTGGGGGAGTTGTTGTTTTCTGACTTCTAGTGAAGTCATATCAGGAGAGCATTTGAAAACACCTATTTAGAATCTCCATGAAGCAGCTAGTAGAAAGATATTTGCTTTTTTGTGTGAAGCCAGAAACCTAATTTGTCCTGCATGTGTGAAAAGACAACTACTTCCTGGGCCGGATCTATCAAAGGTTTGCGTGTATTAAAATGTGTGCAAACTCATTGCACACGCAAAAAAATGTACAAACTGATTTTCTAACAGTGTGCAGTAAGAGTTGCGTCTTTCAAAGGTGCAAAATAGTGTGTCTGCATCCAGTTAGTACATTTGTCACAATGAATATGCAAGTTGGGGCATTTCAACACAGTTGTGCGTGTGCTGGGAGAAGAAAATATAAATTTATTAATTTAGCACACGCAAAGTGATTTATCAAACCCGAAAGCAATTTTGCTCACAGAAACTGCGTCTATATTTAACATGTCTCAAAAGGAGGTGCAAATGGTTTGGATGTGTAATTGCACACTCATGGCTGCGGTTTGGGGACATCAAAATGATGGAATGAGAGGCAGAGAACGCATTTTTCACCCTCGTGTTAACATTTTTGGAGTGACGGAAGAAAAAATAATTGAGACATATGCACCCCCCACCCACCCCCACACACTCACACACAGACACACACTTTACAGGACTTTTTTCCA
Organism: Sphaeramia orbicularis; assembly: GCF_902148855.1. Taxonomy (NCBI): domain Eukaryota; kingdom Metazoa; phylum Chordata; class Actinopteri; order Kurtiformes; family Apogonidae; genus Sphaeramia; species Sphaeramia orbicularis. The sequence goes on from NC_043979.1 coordinate 7,774,984, forward strand.
CTCCTGATGATTGTGATTAAAAATACGCACCGACATTAGGCTACAGTGTGACAAAATTATGTGCGTGACAGTCATTCAATCCAACTATCCCCCCAACTATCTGTGTGCGCGCGTGCGCACACACACACACACACACCCTTTTAAAATGAAAAATAAATGAAGGAATGAATGAGTCATGCAATGCCTTCTATGACAAAACTCCTCCAACGTCACATTTCTGTGCGTCTGGATCATTCAGCACACTGTTCCCATTAGTGCTGGTGTATCCCAGAGCAGTTTTTACAGCATATTGTCTCCATTAGCACACGCAAAACCCTTGTTTAAATAGGGCGGTCTCCAAAGCTTTGCACCTGTTGTAATTTGCACAAGCAATCTTGGTAAATCACCCGCAAACCGTGGTCACACCCCACACGCAAAATTCTAGATTGTGCAAGCAAATTAGTACACACAAATTGGGATCTTAGTAGATTCGGCCCCCTGTCACTAGTAGTTAACTACAGTGTTGGGAAATTAAATAAAGTCTAATGTTAATGTATCATTTTGCTGGTTTTATAAAGTAGATAGAAATAGAAGTTGCTGGCCAAAGAACGTATGTTGACAATACCTGAAACTGAATATAGACAGACGGACTGACTTTTTTTACTTATTTTATTTACTTTATCTATTGATCCCAAACTGGGAGATTGTACTGCAGCAGTATGACAATACTAACAGGACACAAGAATCATAAATACAACACACATAGAAACACACTATACACAATACATTAGAAGTATAGAAACAGAACTGGTAGAAAATCTGAACAATAAGGAGCAACAATAAAATGTAATGTGTAAATGTAAAATGGAATTTTTCAGTAAGATGTTGGTGCATAATTAACAAAGTGCACAGTGGAAATATGTTTATAACCAGTTTTTAACATTAAACAAAGGTGAGTTTATCGATTACCTGAATCTGTCCATTCGACAGAGGAACTGCAACAGTCTGTTGGAGAGGGTGCTCCGCTGTCTATCCAGTGTATGGTGGAGAGTGTGCTCCATTGTCTATTCAGTGTGTGGTGGAGAGGGTGCTCATCATTGTCCGTAATGGATACCAGTTTTCTAAGCGTCCTCCTCTCCACCATGGTCTCAAAATTGTCCAACATGAGACCAATTACAGAGCCAGCCTTCTTGATGATTCTATCAAGGCTGTTGGTATCGCTGGCTCTGATGTTGCTGCCCCAGCAAACAGCAGCAAAGATGGCACTGGCCACAACAGACTGATAAAAGATCTCCAACATCTTATTGCATACGCCGAAGGATCTAAGCTTCCTCAGAAAGAAGAGTCTGCTCATCCCCTTCTTGTACAGAGCCTTCAGTGTTAGATTTCCTGTACAGTCTGTTGCTGATCACCACATCCAGGTATTAGTAGTCCTCCACCTCCTCCACAGCCTCCTCCTTGATCCGCAGCGGCTGTGAACTTTAGGCTATTTTTGGGCTATTTCTAAAAGCCTTTGCCTTCTAAATGTGATTTAATATGTATTGAGACATGAACTACCTTCCTCCATGCCATGGACAGCACATAATTCCATATCGTATTTACACAGTACTAAATCACATTTAGAAGGCATAGGCTTTTAGAAATAGCCCAAAAATAGTCTAAAGTTCAAAATGTTCTTTTATCCTTTAATAGGCCAAAAAAGCTGAGACACAATATAATAGACAGCTGTGGTCAATTGAGCATTCTCCTGAGTTTACATTCACTAATTTTGGAGAAAAGTTGATCATTGTTCATCCTTAATTATTAATATTATACATCATAGTTTTAAGATGATATTAGACTCTCATCGGGTGAAATGGCTGAAAAAGTGGTGGGATTGTATGTCAGTGGAAGTTGTACATAGATCATTGTTGGATTATCACACATTCTTGTCATACATGTTTTTATGAAAAATCTTTGCCTTTTCTAAGAAATTTAAAAACTGGATTAAATTCAATAGCCTAATAATTCTTTGTCAAGAATCGATGTCAGCTGCTTCCTGGGCGCTGAGCCCCCCCAAAGGTCAGATCCTAGAATTGCTCCTGTTCTCTACCAACCCAGTAACCCCCAAGCTGGGTGAATGGCTCCAACAGACACCAGGAACAACATCAGAGATCTCTGTCCAAAAGAGCACTGTACAAAGAACAGCTAAGATCCTGCGCAGAAATCCTCAGATGCCCAGGCCTCTGGTGGAGGACCAGAGCATGAAGGAAGTGTAACACAGTTTATTTTAATGTGTGTGTGTGTGTGTGTGTGTATGTGTGTACACACACACAGTCTTACATGGAGCTGTTGTCATGCAATCAATAACTGTATTTCTCACATTGTTTCGTTTAATTAATTATATGCTTCATCACCCACTGACATTTCATTGAGCTCCTGAATAATTTCTAATGGAATAAAAGGAAATGATTATGCATACTGTGCCACACCATGCAGGCTGGAACGGCTGCACAGACTCAAGCTGTGAAATCAAGCAGCTGCACATGAGCACTGTCCCTTAACGTCATAGTGAACGTGTTGTAGAAGCTCAAAGTCTGTGTTCACATGGCTTATTTTCACCAGTTTAGATGATATAGCTAAGAGGATTGATTTTTGATGCCGGGTGCTCCCTACAGAAGCACAAAGAGGAGGCCAGTTTAGATTAGTGTTTGGTCCTTCCAAGTTTGGATAAACTGAGGAGGGCCATGGCAAAAATAGAACTCTCCATCTGCCGTTGAAGTTGCAAGAGAAATGAGATGCGTAGGTCCATGGTGTCCCACACTGCCTTAGAAGTACAGAGAAATTTATGCTGTTTACTGGGTTTCCTCAGGTTTCTCCTCTGGACTCACTCCACCTGCACTGTAATTGGTGCGACTTTAGAACAAATGTCTTACAGCAATCATTCCTCCATGTATATTTCCACAATTTGTGTAGGCAGTTCAGAGACAGACACTAGCATGGAGAGCATCCAAAATCAAATCAAATTTTATTTATATAGTGCCAAATGATAACAAAAGTTATCTCATGACCAGGGTGTAAAATTAACACCTGCCAAGCACCAATTGCGGGTAAAAAACTTGTTTGGCATGTAAAACAAAAACACACACTCACCAGTGGCCAATGGAAAATTTTGAATCGCATGTGAGAACGGCTGGCTTCCGCAACTCGCCTCGGAGAGCCAGTTCCTCGGCACTGCGTATGGGTTCAGCGGAGACCTCCCACGGAGGAGTTTTCCCCACCCCTCCTCCACGAGCGTCCTGGCGATCAAGATCGAGACTCCACGTCTCCCCTAGGGGCCCGCGAGACGGACCCGTCCACACCCTGGTGTGGCAGTACCCGGGTCAGGTACTCACGCTCTGAAAAAGCGATCAAATTGATTTTTTTTACCCAGCTCTAGTATTCATAGAGCATTCTAGACAAATGTCCCTGGTCTGTGGAGTTACCATACTTTCCGGGCTATAAGGCGCACCAGAATATAAGCCGCACCTGACTATAAGCCGTGGCTGACTTTAAGTCACACCTGACTATAAGCCGCAGGTGTCCACATTGTGACATGAGATATTTATACAGAAAGATGGTAAACAGAAAGATTATTTAAATATTTATTTCCATACCTTCACTGCTTTTTTCCCAAACAGTGCTTGTAACACGGCAGTAAAACAGCCGGAACACAGCTGGTTCAAAAACCAGAAAAGTAATTGATCTCTATCTTCATCTTCCTTCTGCTCATTGAAACCACTGCAGTCATCTTCTTCAGTGTTGGAGTTGTACAGCCTCAAAGGTTCCATCACACACCTTCTACGTCTCTCCTCTGTTGTTACTCAATGGCACTTGCGTGCAGCAGCTCTGTTTCCTTCTTGGACAGACACATTGATTGCTTTTAACTTAAAAGCTGCAAAATATGCATTTCTTTGTGTGTTTTCCATGATGAGGGTTTGTGCACGACACGCAAAATGATAGTTAAAAGTTAAGATTAAAACTTCTCTTCGCATCACCTCTTCCACCTGTCTGTCTCACTTTTGTGCTTCCTGCTAGACCGCCCCCGGTGGCCGTTAGCCCATATAAATCTATACTCGAGCTGCATCGCCGTATAAGCTGCAGGGTTCTAAACAAGAAAAAAGTAGCGGCTTATAGTCTGGAAAGTACGGTAATTTCATTTAGACTCAATCCCAGTTAATGTTTTTTTAAATTCTTTTTCCTTTTCCTGCGGGTTAAACAGAATGTTCCTGATAAAGCTGTCAGACAGACATCTTGTTCACTCAGTCAATGTGCAACGTTTAAATTTTGAATATTTTTATGAAATGATTGCGCAGCAGTCACCTTGAAATGAAGTCTAACCTAATAAAATGGCAAAATCTAATTTCATCTGTATATAACTGTATTATTTAAGTGATGCTTAAGTTGGATTTTCATTACAAAAACCTAAAGTAATTATTTGAAGTCAAATAAGGCCTGTAATTTTTATTTGGCCGGTGAAAAATAATTTTGGCAGGTACATTTTTGGAGGTCACTAGCCAATGGCAGATGAGGTAAAAAGTTAATTTTACACCCTTTTCATGACACTTTACATATAGAGGCGGTGGAAACCAGACTCTCAAGCCAATTTACAGAACCCAACAGAATCCTCCATACGCAAACACTTGGTGATTGTGGCAAGGAACAACTTTCTCTTAACAGGCAGAAACCTCAAGCAGACCCCACCTTCTGGAGGATGGTCGTCTGCCTTGACCAGTTGGAGTTAAGGAGAGAGGGTAAAGGAAGAGAAAGAGAGAGAGAGATTGGGGGAGAGGGGGAGAAGGGGAAAGTAGGGGGAGACACATGGATGCACAGCAAACTGAACTTGAACTGTTAAAAAGTAGAACAGTGGGTGCTAGTATAATTACCAATAGCTAGAACAAATGTCCATAACTGTTAATATTACTACTACAAACACAACTCTTAACAGTGGATATACTACTACTGCAACTGTTAGTACAAATAATATAAACCTCTACTATCTATGTAACTATATAATAAACATTATCACAACAATATGGATAAGTGAATGATGATGGTGAGAGAAGGCAGTAGAGAAGAAGGACCACAGCAGCAAGTCCAGAGATGATTCAGGGAATATCTGTGAGGTGATAAAGTACAGAGATTCCAGGGAAGAAGTCAAGTCAGTAACATGCATTTGCTGGGGTGTGAATAGAGGAGAATAGGAGAGAGGAGGAGCAGAAGGGAGGTCAGAGAGAAGGAGGAGAAGCAGAGAAGAGCTCAGTGTATCATGATGAGTCTCCCAGCAGTCTAAGCCCATAGCAGCCTAACTAAGAGCAGCCTGAACCACCCTAACTGTAATGCCACGTTTCCACTAAGTGGTACCGGCTGGACTTGACTTGGCCTTTTTGCGTTTCCATTATGTAAAAGGACCTGGAATCTGGTACCTGGTACTAGTTTATTGGTATCTGCTCCGCCAAGGTTCCAAAATGGAAGAATCAATGTGCGACACGCCATTTTAAAAAAACAGATTCAGAAGTTTACATTAAATAAACTGGTAGGCTAATCCACATGATGGCAGCCCGCCAAACTACACCATGGTCGATCAAGGACGTTCAGACATTCTGTCCTTGGTGGCTGAGAAAAAATTCAGCGTGAGCTTGATGGGACAATATGCAACTCTCTGAGGAGACATCACAGAACTTATGTGCTGCATTGCTATGACATCCAGGCACTCTAAAGTCGGTAATATCTTGTAATGTCCTGTAATGTCTCCAGGAATAGTATCTGGTACCTGAGTTGAGTCAAGTCGAGTCCAGCTGAGCCGGTTCCACTTAGCAGAAACGTGGCATAAGATTAATCAAAAAGGAAAGTTTTTAGCCCACTCTTAAACATAGAGAGGGTATCTGCCTCCTGGAGTGAAGCAGGGAGGTGGTTCCACAATAGTGGAGCTTGATGCAGAACTATTATGTAAAATAATAAAAAATAAAATAAAAGATTGGAAACAAAAGGTATCATACCTAAATGTATTGAAAAGCATGGAGGGCCTGCTTGAGTAATCTGCTGTCTCACTCATTCTTCCTTTGAAAGACAAAGCAGTTATTGATGGGATATTATAGTCTATCAGCCCGACCTCAAAATTTGGGCCATCGGTACCAAACAGGGGGGGCAAATGCTATTAGTTATTTTTTTGAAAGGTGTACATCTGTAAATAATAAAAATGTATGATAGCAGTGTGAGAGTGGTAGCTTTCTGTAAAATATTGGCATGTTTGATATGCAATGTCGGTCCTTTTAACTTTTGCCCATGATGACCTTTAAGAGAATTTCTGTCAATAACTTCAAGTACAATAAATATATCATGACAAATTTGGTCTTAATCTAGAGCCAGGAGACAGGTATTTAACACAAATATTCACATGTGGTAAAATATAATTTACATAAGAAGAAATTTGCGATTATACTTACCCCTACCCCTTAAAATTTGAAAATATTTCAATTTTGGTCAATGTTTATTGTTCTTTATTGACAATATGGGTCTTAAGAATGATTATTTGACTTTTTTTACATTAACCAAGGCCTTTGCTATAAAATGCATATTTGTTTATGAATTATTGTGCAGATTTTGCTGCAGATTTTGAGGAAATTAGAAAAGTAGTCAATCAAACTATGATTTTCAGCAGCACATACTTTTTGAAGGACATTTTGTAATAACTTTCGTTCTGCTCAGGATAGAGCTACAAATAATATATCACTAAAAGCTAACACAATAGGCTTTTACCCAAAAATAAATATTTAGGCCTATCCTAAAACAAGTTGCCAAAATATGTTTCCCCTACCCCTTAAATTTACTGACACATTTGCACTGTGGTTTGATTAGAATACTTATGCAGTGGTATACCAACCAAATAACAATCATGTCCACTAGGGAATCAAATATAGGTCTGTATATATCTGAGAAAAGCATGTTTATTACAATTTAATCTTTCTTTGTGTACAAATTCTACATGAAGCTCTTTTTATACAAAGCATTATAACAATAATGAAGAACGCATCGTACATGGTGACCACACGGAATGAGAACCAATGTTTGTGTTTAGCTAATATTTACTAATCTATATACATGACATAAGGGGAATGTTTCAACATCTACAGGAGAATATGTAAACATGGCGGAAACCATTGGTTAATAGACGTATTTCACTGATTAGGAATTGTCTTTTTGAATAGCCACTCTGTACATTGTGAAAACCTCTTAGACAACGTGGTGCTTGCATATGAAAAGTATGTTACAGTTTTTAAGATTGTGAGAATAATTTAATAATCAGGCTCATCAATGTCGTCTTCACTCGATATGTTCACTTCACTTTCTTCCTCATCATTTGGTTGGTTTGTACAGGTTTTAAGTTTGCAATGAATGATGCAGGAGTAGGGCGACTCAAAAATCACTTTTCTCTTCAGATCACGGTGTTAATTAAACCAGTTAATCTCCAACATGATAATAGCCCGCCCAAAAAAATTTCAGCAAAATCTGTCAACGTTTGACCCCCCCACGACCACCACAAAGTATGAAGGGCCCATCAAAAAACGCCAAAAACGCTGATTTTAACCCAAAAAATCATATTTAATTAGGTTTTAAGTGTCCACAAATTGCTTTTTCTGGTATTTTACAGTGTTCCTGTAATATCAACTTCATAGGTTATTGTGTCAGGTGATATAGAAGTGAAAATAAGGTTATTTTAAGATAAAATAACTCAATTATAGGCTAAAAACTTGAAATAGAAAGAAGTTCAGAACAGTAAATCTAGTTGAACACAATGTCTATTTTCTTAACCTCCTTTTCAGCAAAATACAAGTTTGTGTTAAAGACAAATATAACTGAACACTTCAATAATAAGGCTAAATACGAGATTTAAGGTTGCATAAATCAAAGACTTTAATGATGACTTTTATACATATGCATTTCACAATTTATTCAGTTATTTCTCACTCTATAGTTACTCTTCCATTTCATTCTTGAGAAACTTTGGTAGTTTGATTCTGTGGGAACCATGTTCCCTCTATGGGCTCCATCCATGGATGCACTGGCATCATCTGGGATGTCCTTAACACCTCTGTCTGCAGCATCGTTAACCACAGATAGCTCCGAGACATTCATTTTCTGAACCTTCACTAGAGGGGTCACCTGGAGCCTATCCCAGCTACTTAGGGGTAAAGGCAGGGTTCACCCTGGACATGTGACCAGTTCATCACAGACTGAACACATAGGGACAAACAATTACTGTCACATTCACACCTATGGGTGATTTAGATTAATCAATTAACCTATCAGTGCATGTCTTTGGATGGTGGGAGGAGCCAGAGTACCCAGGGAGGGTAGACACGCAGACACGGGGAGAACATGCAAACTCCACACAGAAAGGACCCACCCAGGAATCGAACCCAGGACCTTCTTGCTGTGAGGCACCAGTGCTAACCACTGCACCACTGTGTCTCCCGAGACAATAGCCCTCATTTCTCTGCACTGTGGCTCTTCCTCCCACTGCTCTAGGGGGTGCTTCCAGCCATGCCCCATCCATGCCAAGGTCAAATATCAGCCAGGACTGGGGTCCCACAAGATCCTCCAGGTCAGGCTGCTGTCCATGCCTCTAGTGAATACTGCAGGTTTGGGCTTGGCCTGCAGTCGTCTCTCCATAGCTGCTTTGGTTTCTATTGGTACTTCTTTATCAAACAGACTTAGTACCACAGTAGACTCAGTCAGTACAGGCAACACATGTGACGCAGTATGGATGTCTGTACTTTAGACACTTTAGTATCCATTTAGTATCTATTAAACATGGTAATGCATTTAAAAACAGCATTTTTTGGCACTTTTTGACGTTTTTTGATGGGCCCTTCATACTTTGCGGTGGTGGTGGTGTGTGTGTGTGTGTGGGGGGGGGGGGGGGTCAAACGTTGACAGATTTTGCTGAAATGTTTTTTGGGGGGGCTATTATCATGTTGGAGATTAACTGTTTAAATAACACTGTGATCTGAAGAGAAAAGTGATTTTTGAGACGCCCTATGCAAGAGGCTGCGGCACTGGTTGTTCGACCACCAGGGATCTGATCATCAACAGTCTCTCCCTGTTTGTCTGCCATTTTCCTGTTGAACACAATTTAAACTCAGATTATTAGAGATAATATGGTACAGATTAGCTCCTTCAATATTGAATCATCCAAAGATTATGCTTAAGTTTACTTTACAAGAACTCTTTTCATTGTTAGCATTTAAATACTAAATGAACCATAAACATACAAACCCTCCTAATGTGCCAAAACATGATAGATATCTGTTTGGAGAATAGAGATATATCTTCCTGTTTGTATAATGGTCATGCCATAATGATAGGTTTTACACTCAAATACAATTTTCAATGTCATAAGTAAGTTGGTAAAAGAACATGGCAAAGGAAACCAAACCAAACAATTTGAAACTGAATTAACAGAATAAAACACACAACTTTGTTACCTCTAATTTAAGTAACCAATCAGATCTGCAAATACAGAAGATTCAGTGTAAAGCATACATGTACAAAGTCACTTATTACCAAACTGTGGAAAAGATTAATTATGAAAAATAATTACCTCTTTCATCCAAAGTAAAACAAGGATCCAAGGCTCCATATGTTCACAGCATGAAGGTCAAAATAGAGAGTCAATGTAAAAAAAAAAAAAAAACAACGAAATATTTAAGGGGTAGGGCTAACAATCTAAGTAAAGATTGCCAGTTTAATTGGATATAATTTACATTTTCTAGTCTTTCCTAAAAGCCAGTAATACCAACTTTAGGTTGATACCCTTTTCGTAGATATATCTTGACTAATAAGGAAGCTATCATAAAAAAACCTTTGAAAAAGCAGACTGTTTGGCATTATTTTCACATAATTTCTCCTAGAACATGCATAAATTCCTAATGTAAGATATGCATTATGTAGAAATGTCCTAAGGCTAAGTAATTTAGCCAAACATATTGTCGTAAACTACATGGTTGTCTTCTGAGATGAACTTTAGAATTTTAACGAAAAAAACACAAATATTTAAGGGGTAGGGGTAAGTACCAGTGGCTAGTTTTCCTACAATAAAGTTTTCTGCAACAAATATGAATATTTATCTTAAAGGCCCATATCTTGGCTTTTGATTAAGACCATATTTGTGATAATATCTTCAAATGGCCAGAAGATATTAGTAGAAAACTACCTAAAGGTCAGTGTAGCCAAAATGCTGTAAAGGAACCAACTACGTATATCAAACATGCCAATATTTTACAGAAAGCTACCACTCTCACACTGCTATCATGCATTTTTATTATCTACATATATACACCTTTCAAAAAATAAGTGATAGCATTTGCCCCCTTGTTTGGTACCAGTGACCCCCTCTGGCTGATAGACTATTAGCCACATTTCCATATAACGTTTTTCGTGGAAAGCTTGTTGCAAAGTCTATCAAACTGTGATTGAGACCTGATCAAGTCAATTATATTTTTGTGTTTGCTTTGCAACTTTAAATTGATGTCATTCAGAAAACTACATCTATGAGCTACTGCTCATCTTTTATGCAGTTAGACACCACAGCTTCAGATTACTTTAGGAACGTTTCATTGCAGCTAACGGTTTGCGTAATTGCTTACGAAATGTATCTCTGCTCAGAAATTAGTATTGGTACCATTATGTGTCATCATCTTATTGTCTTTAAACAGCTTTTTATGTTTCACGAGAACATGACTGAGGTGATACAAAGCTACAGTGGCTGCTTTTCCATCAGTGCTGAGCCTCATGAAAATCTACTGTTAATTGGTTCAGCATATAACAAAAATACATAGTACGGTGACCAAAGAGACTGAAATTGACACAAATACTACAGCTTTAGAAGTTATACAGTGCAAGCTAAGTGTTTCCTGGTCTCTGATTGTGTGTTCTATGTGCTCTCTTCTCCTTTTCCACTTATGTGCTTAAAAATACAACATGATGCTTGCATTCCATCAAAGATGATGGAATGATTGAGCTCAATGATTGTTATGTAAAATTACTGTGCAAGGTTTGAAATTACAGAAGATATTAGGGATGATATATTAACCCTTTAAGCACTTTAAGCACCATTCATAATTCTAGGATTCAGAAAACATAATTTCTACATTCATTCAAGGGATGGAACATGTGTGGTTTGGTGTCTCATTCTTGAAAATGCATTCTCCAAATCTGTAGAGTAACATTCACACTGATTAAAAGTTTTCTATTCTTATTCTTAAGTTAATGTTATGAATTGAAAATATTTGATTACATCTTTACTTCGCTTGGGGACCTCAGAAATGTGTGATTTTAGATGCATTCACTAACTAATTGACTTCCAGTGTCACAAAGCCTTTATCGACCTTCACAGGCAGAAGCATCTCCAGCTTCGAGAGTAGAGGGACCTCCTACCCCCCCAGTGCCCACCACCAGCCGCCCCCTCAGCCCCCGGCAGCGTCGTACTCAGCATCATAGCCAGCAGGGCCAGAGGGACAGCAGGGAGGCTCCCAACAGGCCTGCCTTCGCAGCTGCCGCCCACCAGCCTCAGGAGGAAAGTCACGCCGGCTCGGCTGTCCTCATCGTGGTGCTAACTCTGGCTCTGGCTGCACTCATCTTCCGCAGAATCTACTTGGCCCATGAGTACAAGTTCGACTATGAACTATAATGAGGCTGCACCATTGTTAGGCCGCGAGTCAACCTCGCCTTCTCTGACCGCTGCCTACAGAACCACATTACCAGCAGAGCCGAAGCTGGCGTCGACACTGATGCTGAGCCCTGGCTGCCAAATAGTCGAGGCTTCGGTCTCCTTCCAGAAGGAGCTTTCATTCCTACAGAGGAAGTGGTTGACTCAATACAACACCTCCATTGTGTCTTTTAAATCAATGTGAAATTTTACTCTCGAGAGTTATGCATTTTTAAGAACGGGAATCTTCCTTGTCTTTGTGATCAGCCGCTGCACTCACCACATTTTTTGTACAATTGTCATCTGTCCTTGAGCTGCTGCTTGTTCCCATTATTTAATCAAAACTGTAATCTAATAGGTCAACAGCACAAAATTAAAGTGTGTCTTGTCCCAAAGTAGTCATTTAATCATGGAAGCATCAGCACACGTAGGTTGTATGTTCATAGAGCCTCTTGGATCATGTGCTTTAACTCAGTACATATATATATATATATATATATATATATATATATACACACACACACACACACACATACACAGAGAGCTCTGTTTTGATTGCTTAAGCATAGCTACCAGTTCACTCATAAGTTTCACTCATAAGTCTCAAATGAACCAAAGCAGAATCATCAGGTAGAGGTGGAGATGCCTAGAAGGCGCAAAAGTGTCGTTGAGGGCATAAACTTCCACCTAATCTGCAGGCAAAAAACACTGGCATGGGTGATCCAAGAACAGCTGCTGTCCAGTTTTGTGTTAGAAGCTAAAGTGAGGTGGGAGGAAGTGAGTGAAATATCAAGCTCATTACGTCAAGCAGGTTTGATCAAAGTATAGAGGAAGATGGGGTATCTTGGACTTTCATGAAGCTAAACCTTGAGAGGAGAGAGATGAGTTCATGGATTCAATGGTGTGTTGATGCTGAATCTGTCACCGTTACATATTACATTGATATATACTAACCGTTGTAGCAGGCAGAGTTACTAATAATACATTATGTATGACAACTTTTAATGGCATTTTCCATTATTTTATTACAATTATAGTAAATTAATGATAAATCTGATTATATTGCATGGCTTTCCTGAATACTGATACTGATACTGATTGGCCAAGGACAACATTCTACTGTTTGTCATTTCTGTCACACAGAACTACTATAAATTACTGCCCAATGCTGTTGGCAAAGTTCATAGACTTGGGAGATAATTCTTAAATCAATAAAGTAATTTTAAAATAATCATTTATTTTCAAAATGTTTGATTTTTTTTTAGCAAGCATGCATCAAATAAGAGCTTTGTGCTTCAGGTTTGTTTTGTTACAGTGACTGGTATTTCTTACATAGATGTGATATTCCAAAGGAAATAATAGCATATTTGTGTACTGGTTAGTTGGGAGACAGAAACAATGATTGAAACAATGTTTGAAATCTATATGCACAATACAAGATTAATTTATTATGAATAGCTTATAATTATTTTTAAACTACCTTTCTTCGTTAACAGCTGTGTGCTAAGCTAGTTAGCATTAGTTACAAGATAATTTCTATTGATCAGTCTACCACTATATTGTGTATTTAGCTTTCAAATGCATATTGTAGTTCTTTATAGCTCTGACATTTCAGATCTTTTACTACACACATATTCTATTATGTATGTTTCTGTTTTTAGAGGAAAAATGGAAACAGATTTAGTGGGTGATTATTTTATTGAAGCCAATTAGGATGTCATAGACATTTATGAGCGTTTTCTTATTTTTTTCCAAGGTGTTGCATATGTGTAATGCTATTGCTCAACCAGACTTAGTTGAGCAATGTCACGTTTTTTGAGTCAAAAAGAACATAATTATGTAACAAAAAACTACATGAAAAAAACACAATACCAAAACAATGTAAAAGACGTAATTAGACAAAAATGATTGAACAACTCAAAAAAGTTTGTAACGTAATAAAAAAAAAAAAAAAAAAAAAAAGGCATTACACATGTTACCATATATAGCATACCTGCTACCTTCTTTTAGCATTGGTCCAACATGTTGTAAAACTGCATTGTTTGTTTTTCTAGTCTTACTGTTAATAACTACTATTTTTTTTAAAAATATATAATTGTAAATACTGTAAATAATACTGTTTAGCACTGTTATGGCTTGTTATATAACTTGTTCCTTTATTTTGTTTTGTTTTTACTGTTTAATCTGCCTGTTATGCTGCCTCTTGGCCAGGTCATCATAGTAAATGAAAATTGGCTCTCAATTGACCTACCTGGTTAAATAAAGGTTAAATAAATAAATAATTAAATAAGATGAAAATCATGTGAAAGAAGATTAAAATGTCAAGGATGGGATGAAGGCTGTTAAAAAAAATCTATTAGATAAAAAGCATTTAAGATGAAACAAAGAAATTACAAGAGGACAAAAATGAAACAGAAAACAAAAAATTTAACAAGATATGTATCTCTCTGCAAAAACATTCGATTACTTTCTTTATTATTATGTTTTAAAGCTTTCAGACAGTCAACACCACAGTCCACCTACCTCTGCCTCAGTTCTAGGAGTCTCCCACCTATGTACCAAAATACTGCAGAGAATACAACCAATGTGAGGTCATGAAAATGGAAGTGTCAGAGCTGCTACTTGTGCTGGTGCTGTGTTACTGCCACAAAACACCAGGATAAAAAGTGTTCCCAGCAGTTCTATGGAGGGAATAAACAGTGACTGAGAACCAGCTAAATCCCACATGCTCAATGAACACCTACGGATTTTATTTGTTTGATTTCTATCAGGAAGTTCTTTTTGTAATTTGATACTCAGCATTGCTGCTTCTTTGCTACTGTTTCACCACATTCACACCACATCTCTGCACATTTGCCTCTTCTTTGGCTCATTGTTTTCTAAAGCTATATGCAGACTCACTTGTACAAATAGACCCATGCACTCTCTAACATTGTAGCGTCTTTGATATACCTTGAGTTGGGTTTTATCACACTGATGGGACTGCCAAATTGGGAAGCAATTTAAATTATTTCTTTGCACATCATAGCAAAGAGTTTTGTGACACGTTCTGCAATTTGGCAGCATAGATAGCTCAGAGAGAGCACCTGTTGAGGGGAACAAATCTGTCTCTTTAGTGCAACAACTTGTGCTTGCATGTACCCAGCTACGACTGGAAGCAGGCAGCAGAGATCCTGTTTGAAAACCCTTATTTTGGAATCTCTCTGCATCTGCTGGTACTTATTCTACCCCAGGCTGATGTAGTAGGATAGCAACAGAAAATAAACCACTTGAAACAAACAATCTCTTTGGCTTTATTGTGTGTGTGTGTGTGTGTGTGTGTGTGTGTGTGTGTGTGTGTGTGTGTGTGTGTGTGTGTGTGTGTGTGTGTGTGTGTGTGTGTGTGTGAGACAGAATCAGTTTGAAAAAATTGAAATTGTAGGAACAGTTGTTTATAAAACTCATGATTTACTACATTTAAGACTTTCATTTTGAAAATTCCATTTGTGTGTGTGTGTGTGTCTGTGAGAAAGAATAATTTTTCATGAATTAAAATTGTACAAACAGTTGAGCATTTGGTCTTAAAAATGAAGAAAAGTTATTAATAGTCATTATTTAGCATTTTTAATAAGGCTTTTATTTTTGAAAAACCATAATGTGTGTGTGTATGCATGTGTTAGAGAGACAGAATCTGTTTGCGTGACTTGAAATTGTACAAACAGTTGTGCAGAAAACTCATTATTTAGCACATTTAAGGCTTTTTTTTTTTTTTTTTTTTTGAAAACCCTATTCTGTCTGAGAGAATAATTTTTATTGAACTAAAATTGTACAAACAGTCAAGCATTTGGTTATAAAAATGAAGAATAGTTTATGTAATACTCATTATTTTGCATTTTGAATGAGGCTTTTATTTTCAAAAACCCTACTGTGTGTGTGCATGTATGTATGTATGTGTGTACCATTCACATTTTTGTCATGTCATAAAAATTAAGGAATGTTATGTAATGGTCATTATTTTGTATTTTGAATGAGGCTTTTATTTTGAAAATCCCTTCTGTGTGTGTGTATATATATTCTTGTTTAATTTTCATATTTTTTTCTGTATTGTAAAAAGGATTTTCTGTGGAGAATTTGACAGTTAAGTTGCTTTGCATGCTTTTTAGGTAAGGGAAAAGTCAAAGTAGTGATCTCACTGTCTATTCATGGTGTTATAGCACCATCTTGTGTTTCCATTGTATGCATTCCACAAAGAAGGAGTTTCAGCCAAACTGCCATTTGACCCCCTCAACATTCTCAGAAACTCACCAAATTTGGCAGACATGTCCTGTCTGGTGAACACTTTCATACAATATCAAAATTACCCCCTTAGGTGCCAAAATGCACTCTGTAGCACCACCTATGTACAAAAAAATGGCCCTAGCAGCCAGTAGGAATGTTGTACAGACATAAAACAAATGCCAAAATGTTAGTTTCATCGAGCCCGACAAATCATATGCTCACACCCATGAGCTAAATCCAACAGGAAGTTAGCAATCTGCCTCTGAATGTATTCTAACATCAAAGACTTGACAAGACAATCTCAATCCATGAATCATTTGTTCATTCGTTTTTCAATTTAAAAACAAAAAAAGATTCGTTTTTTGTGTTTCATTTTCAAAACCAGAATGAAAAACGGATAACGGTTCGTTTTTCCATTTCCCGATGTTGTGCTCAAATGAAAAATGGAAAAAACAGATAACCATTTCCTCCGATTTTGCTATTTTTAATATAGTTAAGTTGTCTGACCTGGAAGTAGTCGTTACTAGGGAAAAATAAACAAACGGAATCATGGTCGGACTGGAGGAATATTTTGCTATAATTAAGCAGCTGTTTGAGGATGGCAAAACACATGCTGAGATTTCCGCGGTGCTTCAGCAGACAGGTGTGCTGAGATGCTCGGAAATGTCTGTAAGAAGATTCTGTGCCAGACATCAGCTAGGCGAAAGGGCCATGTGTCAGATGCAAAGCTGGAAAGTGCAATCAGGTCATCAATTGATAAGGTAAGCATTACAACATTAACAGTAACTGATATGCATTTCGTATTCATTATTCAATGGAGATAGTGTAAATTTGTTATCAACACTTGAGGTGCTGGTTTAAGTTCAGGTTGTGAAGATATCCCCACCACTCCCACTCCTTTTCCTATCTTTGGAATATTTAAAATTTCCTGTGCACTGTGCCTAATTTCTATTTATTTATTTTGTATTTATCTATTTATAATGTACCATATGCTCTCTGTAATTTTGTTAATTATACATATATATTCTTTTTCAGTTTGAACTGTTAATTACATTGCTGGGCAGAAGTGCATGCAAACGTGTAGGTACGTGTAGTTTTAACAAGAATGCACTGGATTTGAATTAGTCTCCATGCTTATGTTGTGTCTGTTTTTCATTTAGGACAATCATGACGTGATCCTTCACTCATTAATCTTTTGACTTTAGAAGTGATATTATTTCATCTTTGTCTCCTTAAACGGATTCATTTCTGTTGTTGATCCTGTATGTCATTGTGACATTTCTGACCTCGAACATGATAAATTTCTAACAGAAGAAACCAGCTGTCTTGAGCTGCAGTCCTGTCCTGATGCGGTCTTCAAAATGTTTTTTTGTTGTTGTTGTTTGTTTATTTGTTTGTTTTATGTTTTTGTCTGAACAGACAGGTCCATTTTATGGCCAGAAATTCATGACGGGATGCCTGTCATCAGTGGGGGTTAGGGCAGGAAAACCTCAAGTAGGAAGGGTTCTCAGAGAGGTGCACCAACCTTATAATGAGCTGTGTTGCCAGGTAAGTCACCTGAATGAATGAATGAATGAATGAATTAATTAATTAATTAATTAATTAATTATTGGGTGAATTATTCCTTTAATTATATTTGAGATCAAAAGTGAGATTTTTGAAATTAATGATCTGATGAAATGTTAAATTTACAGTAGACTTAAAGTACACATATTAGTAGTAGTCCATGCATGTCTTCAGTTTAAAAATTATATGAACTTTTTAGCTATCTTAATGTTTTTGAACTTTACATTGACTGAATTATTCTCGTTTTTAAGGGTGCATGTAATCTAAATTCGGTTACTTACCATGCAGCATATATGGGCCACAAATTCCACCTTGATCAAAATGAGAAGCTGGTAATGTTTGGAGTGACACATTTCTTGGCCATTGATGGATTCAGCAGCAAAATCGTTGCTGAATTCACAATGCCATGAAGAGCAACCTTGTTATTTATGAACAAGTTTACAGGCAAGTCCAGTCAAGGTTAAAAACAAAGTAAATAATAAGCACTACATGGGATTATAGTACAATATCAGTAGTTTTATGTTATAATCACTATGTGCTACGTGTATCATATCCAAACATGTATCCATAAAATACACACATTTTTCTTTTACAGCACAGCAGTTGCCAACAATGGCATGTGGGACCAAATTTGAGTGGATCATGGCAGGGAGTTCTACTTGAGCCTGTACATGCAAGAAAAGCTGTCTCAACACAGACATAACATCAACAGGCTACCTTATGTGCAGACAACTTCTTCAAGGTTTCTTTTTTGTCTTCCTAATTATTTATACTCTGTAACTTACTACTTGTTACTGTATTAAGTAACTTTCCAAATTGAAAATTGTATGTCCAGTGAAAGTTGGTACAGTATGTAAAATGCAGCTAAACCTGACTGCAGTGATTGATTAACATCCTTTGATTCATATTTCATTGCAGCTAATATTAAGAACAGAATAATTCATGACTATTCGTAAATATCCACCCATTTCTGCCATTCAGCCCTGCAACACCTTCCTAAAAAGTTAGGACAAGGAGTATCTCAATAGTTCACCTAGGAGAACATGTGCCAACCAGTCCTACTCCCCATCTCTCTCCTTCTCTCTCTCTCTGTGTAATTGTCAACAACTTGCATGTCAAGTAATCACTCGACATGCTGTGGGTGCTTTCATTAAGTGTGTTGTGTAAGTTAAAATGCATTGATTGAGAGGAGAGATACACAAGTTATTCATCAAACAAGATATAATTTATTTGAATAATCTGTAAAGTCAAAAACCATACAACTTGCACACATAAGATACTATCGACATGACCATACTGCATTTTCAAACATTCGTACCATACCTTTGTGATCCACCATCTCATCAGAAAACATGTCTAAAATGCAAAGCTAACCCGTTTGACTGCTTGTATACTGTCTGTCTCGTTTAGCAGATCAGTTCCATGTAAATCCCAACAAAACATTTTCCCAACAACACACTGTTTTAGAAGATAGGAAAGACATGGTGTTAACAGGAGACAGAAGTGAGAGTCCAGTGAGAGGCAAGCTGAGTTGTTTACTTCCTGGTTGCCCAGGAAACGTGACACAAATCGTTCATTATCATTTAGCTGTCCTGCAGGTTTGCATGCTCAAAATGAATGGCGTTTAAAAGACTGTATTTAATGAATGTGCGGGAGGCAACGATGGAAACAGTTTCTATGAAGCTTAAACGATTTTTGACTATAACATCATTGAAAGAAATCATACACAGCTTCTCAGTTTTGATTAAAAATGAGTTATTGGGGTCTGGCCCACCACCTACTATATGTAAATTCAATTTCTCACACTTCTGAATTTTGGGTAAAATTTGGCGAGTTTTCGTAAATGTTCAGGGGGTCAAATTTAAGCTCAAAGCACAGGAGAAAGAAAAATGAATAAAATAAAAAAATAATAATAATAATAATAATCTGAGCAAGAACAATATATCCGTTTTCGTGGCAACCACTTATTTGGCCATATTTGACAGCTCTCGAGGACCCCCACATGTCTGTGGGGTCCAGTGTCACGTGCTGTGCGCTTACACACACATGACTGACCACGACTGGGCATGGCCCACTGACTCCCATTCATTCCAAGCAGATGTAAATATGCAGTATGTGTACATGACATGTACATGTTCGGAAAGTTCTCACTACCACGAATTTGAATATGTGTGAGAGTGGTGACAGTGGCGAAAGGCACTGGCGATTTCGTTCCCATGCGCCCACCATGCGCTCAATAGGCCCTGCACCGGCTTTACTCGGCTCGGGCCTAATAAATAAAAATAAAAAATACAAAAAAAAAAAAAAAACACAAACAAAAATAATAATAATAATTAAAGCTGCAAGCAACATTGGGCAGGACCTCGCACCGGGCATTCCGCCTCCTGTGACCATTGACACCTCAGCTCCACTCACACCTCTCCGTTCCGATACCAGCTCCCACCCTTTTGTGTCCATCCTCCTTACATCCCTACAGAACACCAGTGACCCTTTGCTGAGACCACCATCACCTTTAAATGAGACTTTTATTTTGAAAATCCTACTGTGCATGTATGTGAGAGACAGAATCAGTTTGAAAAATGAATTGAAATTGTATGAATAATTGAACATAATAGTGATGATTTACCACATTTAAGGCTATTATTTTGGAAAACCCCTATTGTGTGAGCATGTGTGTCTGTGAGAAAGAGTCATTTTTAATGAAGAAACATTGTACAAACAGTTGAGTGTTTGGTCATAAAAATGAAAAGAAGTTATTTAATAGTCATTATTTATTATTTTCAATAAGGCTTTTATTTTGAAAAACATACTGTGTGTACTTTTTCCTCTGTGTGCAAATTGTCACCTACCCACAACGAAATGCAGTAAACTGCTGGTTATGAATATAAAAAGGAAAAAGTCAGCTTCACCTGGGAATCAAACCCTGGTCCTCTGTGTGACAGACCAAAGCATTAACCACCACACTAAACAGTCACATTATTACAGACTGATTATGAGCCCTGATAGCAGAGAGGCCAATCTGTCGAAGTGAAAAATAACAGTATGGTAAAATACTCTTGAAACAAATCACGATTATTCCACAACCGTAAGTCCTATCTCAAAAATTCTTTCGCTTTTGGATTCTGCAGACTTGTGGGAATTTGGTGATGTATAAGTTTTGTGAAAAAATTTGGAAATGAATAAGCAGTAATTGCAGAAATATGTAGTAACTTTTAAAGGCAGATTGCCAACTTCCTGTTGGATTTTGCTCATGGGTGTCAGTGTATGATTTGTCGGGCTCAATCAGACCAACATTTTGGCGTTTATTTCATGTGTCTGTGACATTCGTACTGGCCACTAGCACTGGCAGTTGTGTGTTTTTCAGTGCATAGGTGGTGCTACAGAGTCCATTTTGGCACCCAAGAGGTTAATTTTGATATTGTATCAAAGTGTTCAACATTCATGACATGTCTGCCAACTTTGGTGAATTTTGGAGCATGTTAAGGGGGTCAAATGGCAGTTTAAAGTGGAAAAAGTATAAAAATAAACAAATTGTAAAAAAAATCCATAACCGTACATCCTAGCTCATAAATTTTTGCATGTGAGAGTTATGGTTAGTCCCCTGAATGTATAGATATATAACATGTGGGGAAAAAGTCCAAAGTGAAAAATGGGTTCCAGACATCGCAACTTTCTGAGCTTCTACAAAAAAACTAAGGCAGTTCTGAAAAACTTGCACGATCACTTTTTTGAGAAGAGTTCACTCTATCTTTTGGTGCTATTTAGAAGTCAATACGACAAACGGTGTCAGACGAGTTAGTTTTAGAAATTTTATTTTGAAAGGCATATTGCAAACTTCCTGTTGGAGTTAGGTCATGGGTGTCAGTGTATTATTTGTAGTGCTTCATCCAACAAACATTTTGTCGTTGGTTTCATGTATCTATGACATTCCTACTGGCCACTAGGGCCGTTATGTTTTTTTTTCACATAGGTGGCACTAGAGAGCCCATTTTGGCACTTACGGGGTTAATTTTTACATTTTATCAAATTTTTCACCGGACCTGACATCTGTGCCAAATTTGGTGAGTTTTTGAGCATGTTTAGGGGGTCAAAATCCAGTTTAAACTGACAGAAGTATAATAAGCAGCATTGGGCGGGACCTCGCACCACGCGTTCTGCCACTCGTGACCGTTGACACCTCAGCTCCACTCACACCTCTCTGTCCCAATACCAGCTCCCACCCTTTTGTGTCCGTCAACCTTACATCTCTACAGAACACCAGCAACCCTCTACTGAAACCACCATCACTTTTTAATGAGGCTTTTTTGGAAAAACCCTACTGTGTGTATGTGTATGTATGTGTGTGTGTGTTAGAGAGACAGAATCAGTCTGAATGAATTGAAATTATACAAACAGTTGAGCATAAAAGTCGTGATTTACCACATTTAAGGCTTTTATTTTGGAAAACCCTATTGTGTGTGCGTGTGTGTCTGTGAGACAATAATTTTTAATGAACTAAAACTGTAGAAACAGTTGAGCGTTTGGCATAAAACTGGAGAAGTTATTTAATAGTCATTATGTAGTATTTTTAATAAGGGTTTTATTTTGAAAAAATGTACTCTGTGTACTCTGTAATGTGTGCAGAATGTCAAATATCCACAATACAATGCAGCAAAACCTGTTTTAAAGTGTGCGGGGCGGGATTCTTTGCATAGGCTGGGATTTGAACCAGGGACCTCCTGTGCAATAGGTATAATCTCTCACCGCTACTCCATCCCTAGACACTTGCAATAATACACCAGTAAGACTTTCAAAGGGATTGTTTTCAAAGTGAAAAGTGAAAGTAAAGAGTAGTCTTCAAAAAATCACGATTATTCCAAAACCGTAGGTCCTATCTAAAAAATTCTTTCACTTATTGATTCTTCAGACTTGTGGGAATTTAAGGCTGTATAACTTTTTTGAAAAAAGTCTGAAATTAATAAAGAGTAATCGCAGGAATTTAGAAGTCAATACGACAAACGGTGTCAGACGAGTTAGTTTTAGAAATTTTATTTTGAAAGGCATATTGCGAACTTCCTGTTGGAGTTAGGTCATGGGTGTCAGTGTATCATTTGTAGTGCTTCATCCAACAACAATTTTGGCACTGGTTTCATGTCTGTACAACATTCCTACTGGCCACTAGGGCCGTTATGGTTTTTTTTCAGATAGGTGGTGCTAGAGTGCTTATTTTGGCACCTATGGGGTTAGTTTTTTCATTTTATCAAATTTTTCACCAGGCCTGACATACGTGCCAAATTTGGTGAGTTTTTGAGCATGTTTAGGGGGTCAAAATCCAGTTGAAATTTGCGACAGTATAATAATAATATAAAAACGAACGAAAAACAATAGGGCCTTGCTTTCAAGGCAAGGCCCCTCACTGTGTGAGAGGGCCTTACCTTTCAGGTCGGTCCCTAAAAATAATCTGAGCAAGAACAGTATATCCGTTTTCGTGGCAACCACATATTTGGATTTTTTTGAAAGCTCTCAAGGTCCCCCACGTCTATGTGGGGTCCAATATCTCATGCCTTGCACTTACACACACGACTGACCCCTACTGGGTGTGGCCATTGGCTCCCATTCATTTCAAGCAGGTGTAAATATGCGGTTTGTGTACATGACATGTACATGTTTGGAAAGGTCTCACTGTCGTGAATGTGAATATGTGTGAGAGTGGTGAAAGGCGACCGTGTCACTGGCGATTTCATCCCCATGCACCCACTGCAGACTCAATATGCCCTGCACGGGCATTACTCGGCTCGGACCTAATAATAACAATCTGAGCAAGAACAATATAGCCATTCCCATGGCAACCACATATTTGGCTTTATTTGAAAACTCTCAAGGTCCCCCACGTCTCCGTAGAGTCCAATGTCACATTTTTATCATGTCATAAAAATTAAGAAATTTTCTGTAATGGTCATTATTTTGTATTTTGAATGAGGCTTTTATTTTGAAAATCCATACTCTGTGTGTGTGTGTGTGTGTGTGTGTGTGTGTGTGTGTGTGTGTGTGTGTGAGAAAGACTAATTTTTAATGAACTTAAACTGTACAAACAGTCAAGCATTTGGTCATAAAATGTAGAAAAGTTATTAATTAATATTCATTATTGAGCATTTTTAATAAGGCTTTTATTTTTGAAATCTATACTGTGTGTGTATGCATGTGTGTGTGTGTGAGACAGAATCTGTTTGAGTGACTTGAAATTGTACGAACAGTTGATCATACAACTCAGAATTTAGCACATTTAAGGCGGTTATTTTGAAAAACCCTGTTTTGTGTGTGAGAACGAAATTTTTTTTTACTGAAATTGTACAGTCAAGCATTTGGTCATCAAAATGAAGAAAAGTTCACTCATTATTTTGCATTTTGAATGAGGCTTTTATTTTGAAAAATCCTACTGTGTGTGTATGTGTGTTTTTGTCTGTGAGACACAATCCGTTTGATTGACTTGATTTTTAGCATAACACATACACGAATAGGTTTTTCAAAATCAAAGCCCTAATAAAAATGGTAAATTATGTGTGTGCTATTCATAATTCTTCTCATGTCCTCATTTTTATTCTACTTTTATATATATATATATATATATATATATATATATATATATATATATATATATATATATATATGTTAGTGCTGGGCAGCGATTAAAATTTTTAATCGCAATTAATCACGTGGATTTCTGCGATTAATCGTGAGTAATTGCATAGTTATATTTGGGGGGGGGGGGGGGGGGGTTGTTGGCATCAACAGCATGTACAGTATTGCCTTTAAGTGATATTTCAGACTTGAAGTACTCCAGTGATAAAAATAATTCCACGTCAGTGCTTAAAAACAACTTTGGCCTTCTCAACCCTACCATCTGAAGACATTTAAAATGAAAATGTCCATGTAAAAGCCTGCTATTTTTCTCCATGTTTATGTCCCCACCAGTTTATTTCCGCTTGTGAGTGATTGACAGGAGTCTTAAGCCCACTAATAAGTACTAATACTAATAAGCCCAATAATATGTGATGTTCAGTTGTTCAAAGCAAACAAAGGGTCCCTCTAGTGGTCGGAATTAGTTGCACTAACATATGTTTTGTCCTTGCGGTGTTCCCGTAGCCAGTTCAGACATAAAAAGGAACTGACAGACACGTTTCTTTCACTCTGTTTGTTTGGCCCCAAAAATGTTTGCCAGTGAGTATTTTATGGTCAGTTGTTGTAAGAATGTATAGTATCAAATATCTCTGATGTGAACCGTAGTTGCTGGATAAAAAGACGTTGTAAATCTTAAGTTAATCTGTAAATGCTAATCGTTAGCGTGTCTATGGATTTTCCCATTCAAGTTATCATTGAGCTAGCGGTCTTTTCCCCATTCATTTAAATGTATAATGCCATGTAAATGTACTAAGGCAATGAACAGAACTGAGACATATTTTGTTTGTATGTTGCAGTTTTACAGTGAGTCTCAAGTAAAAGATTTGGAGAGAAGTTTTGGGCTTTTCTTGGGAAACCTGTTGTCTATCTGCCGAGCTAATCGCTACATGAGCCTGCATAAAGAATTTGCAACCCATCTCCGACTGCTAGCATAAACGAATTAGCTTAAACATGTTAATAACACATTGTAATAAACACACCCAAAATAATGTCATAAACATGTTTCTAACGGCACATTTGCATGTGAAATTATTTAGCAAACAATAGAAAGATTGACACATACAGGCGTTGCTTCTGCAAAGTTTGGTTCAGCATTACTCGGAAAGTTTGTTCACTCTTCTCTCAGCTATGTGCTGTTCACACAGAACACCAGTGTGTGGAGTGTGTGTGGAGCGCCAAAATAAAAGCATGAGTTTCAAAATAAGAGTCCTTATGTATAAATGAACTAGGACTTGCTTGAAAGGGAGAACGGCTTTAACAGGAGATTTTAAAAAAAATTGTCAGTGTTATTTAATGAATTTGTTAATGCAATAGTAACGCGTTAACTTGCCCAGCCCTTATGTATATATATATATATATATATATACACACACACACACACATATATATATATATATATATATATATATATATATATATATATATATATATATATATATATATGTATATACACACATATATATATATATATATATATATATATACATATATAGGTCTGATGACACAACAACAAAGTCGATCATTGACCTCCAGCCTAGGGTGTCCTGGTGCCAAGTGCACTTATGGACATCCCTGTGTTCGAACATGGTGTTTGTTATGGACAAACTGTGACTAGCACAGAAGTCCGATAACAAAACACCGCTCGGTTTCAGATCGGGGAGGCCGTTCCTCCCCATCACCCCCCTACAGTTCTCACTGTCGTTGCCCACGTGGGCATTGAAGTCGCCCAGGAGAACAATGGAGTCCCCAGTCGGAGCACCATCCAGCACTCCTCCCAGGGACTCCAAGAAGGTTGGGTACTCTGCACTGCTGTTCGACCCGTAGGACGAAACAACAGTGAGGCACCTGTCCCTGACCCGAAGGCGCAGGGATGTGACCCTCTCATTCACCAGGGAAAACTCCAACACATGGCAGCTGAGCTGAGGGGCTATGAGCAAGCCCACGCCAGCCTGCCACCTCTCACCGCGGGCAACGCCAGAGAAGTGGAGAGTCCAGCCCCTCTCGAGGGGTTGGGTTCCAGAGCCCAAGCTGTGTGTGGAGGTGAGCCTGACTATATCTAGACAGTATCTCTCAACCTCCCTCACAAGCTCAGGCTCCTCCCCCCCAGCGAAGTGACATTCCATGTCCCTAAGGACTCTGTGTCCAGGGATTGAGTCGTCGAGCCCCCTGCCGTCGATTGCCACCCAATCCACACTGCACCCAGCCCCTACGGCTCCCTCAGTGGGTGGTGGGTCCTCCGGAGGGCCGGCCCACATCACTCCTTCGGGCTGGGCCCGGTTGGGCCCCGTGGGCATAGGCCCGGCCGCCAGGCGCTCACTTACAAGCCCCAATCCCGGGCCAGGCTCCAGGGTGGGGCCCCGGCTGCGCCGTACCGGGCGACGTCACATTCCATTGATGTGTCTTTGTCAGAGGGGCTTCTGAACTGCTCTTAGTCTGGCCCGTCACCCAGGACCTGTTTGCCTTGGGAGACTTGAACTGCCACCTAATCATGGTGGGGGAGTTTTAGTGCCCGCATGATCCCAGGAGCTATGTTGTCAGGGGCTTTATGCCCCTGGTAGGGTCTCCCAGGGCATAATTTTAACCATCAAGTTAAATAGACAAATACATGGAGAGAGAGAGAAAGAGAGAATTTATCACAGTTATATCTCATAAATTAAACTTAAATACAATGATATTTATATATTATTATGCTATTGGCTCAGTCATTACATTTGCAAAGATTTTTTTTTTTTTACCAGGCCAATAACATAGTAATCTACCGACAGCGTAATAAGTTATTACGTTATTGGCCAGAAGTTATTACATTATCAGTTCAGGGCTTTAATTACATTAGTGGCCTAGTCAAAGTCTGTTATTGGCCTATTACATTTTAAAAATGGCAAATTTATTACGTTATGTGTCCTTATTATGTTATTGGCTTCTACATTCCCGCTTTAATTAGGGCACTGTTCTTTGACAAAATGTGTTGATAGAGACCAACATTTTTCTTTTACTTTGTTGTTGCACTTTTGGACTATGTATCGCCACTTGGGCATTTTTAAAAATGTTTTATTGCCAAGTGCATGCTTGCTCGTGTTTGTGAGTGATGTATATATAACATATTAGAGATTTATTGATGGCGTACGTGTTAGCCCAAAATAAAGCCCTTAAAAGTGAGTTACTGTGTAGACAATATGTTAAATCATGAGTCGGGTCAGGCCACACTTGCATCAGTTAAGGTCAGTGTTCATGACTCTACATTAAGAAAGTTACAAGGCAAAAATCCAGGGGAGAGTTCCTAGGTGAAAACCACTGCTTACCAAAAAGAAACCAAAGGCCTGTCTCACATTTGGCCAAAAAAATATACAGTCTACTCTCGTTATACTGCCAACTTCCGTTCACGGCCAAATTGGCGGTATAGCGAAAATGGCATTACAACGGGTTGCATCCATAATGTGCATGTCTTTACTATATGATGTCTATGCTGCCTCCGTTAACCCGTTCTAATTGCGTTTCTAAATAAATCTTGATTCTGTTATGTTGTAAGGGATCATTTAAAGTGGGGAAACATTTTAAGCATTATTATACCGTGCCGGGAAATGACACCCCATCATCTTGAGGCTTTGGCTTAATCCCATGTCCTCTTCCTGACATCCTGACCTACTGAGTGTTCTGCGATAAATGAACGGTGGCCGTTCCGTAGACCTACTCGTAGCTTGTCGCGATCAGCGTCTGGCGCATTTGTTTCAGTGCATTGTTAAAATTTATGTGTACTCGATGGCAATCACGCTGGCGGTATAACGGTCGGGAAATCAATGGTATAAGTGTTGTTTGTGCATGGAACTGGGCTGGCGGATGGCGATAGGCGGAAATGGCGGTAGCTAATGGAATAATGCATTGGGGATTTTTGTGCAAAGGTTTTGGTCGGTGGTGAGCGAAAATGGCGGTATAACGGCGGGCGGTTTAACGAGAGTAGACTGTAGATGATCCCCAAGACTTTTGGGAAAATATTCTGTGAACTAATGAGACAAAAGTGGAACTTTTCAGGACTTTTCTAATACATCTGGCGTAAACCTAAAGCAGCATTTCAGAAAAAATCATTATACCAACAGCCAAACATGATGGTGGTATGTGATAGTCTGGGGCTGCTTTGCTACTTCAGGAACTGGATGACTCACTGTTATTGATGGAACCATGAATTCTACTCTCTACCAGAAAATCCTGAAGGAGAACGTCCGATCAGCAGTTTGTGATCTTAAGCTCAAGCATTCTTGGGTAATGCAGCATTATAATTATCTGAAACACACCAGCAAGTCCATGTCTGAATGGCTGAAAAAAATAATAAAAATAAGGGTTCCAGAGTGGCCTAGTCAAAGTCTGTACTTAAATCTGATTGAGATGCTATGCATGACCTTAAACAGGTCGTTCATGCTTGAAAACCTTCTAATGCGGCTGAACAATTCTGCAAATAAGAAAATTCCACCACAGAGATGTGAAAGACTTTTTGTCAGTTATCAGTGTATTGAACAAAGATACTACCATTGATGAGGCTATGCTGCAGTGAACATGGCAAGAAATCTAGTACTGTCTTGATGTGCTTTGTGCAACTAATAGATGCCCAGATAGAGGTGTGTTAAATAAAAAGCTTTTGTAATAAATGTGTTACATTGTAAAGAGACTTATGTGCCGTGGTACACTGGTTGGGAAACACTGCACTTACCCCATAGATAGAAATTTTGTTTCAATAAACCACAATACACATTGTGCCTCTTCTTGAGGCGTAGCCATTTTTAGGGGTTTATTTAACGGAACCTATTTTATCAACAGGGTACCTGAAATACAAAAATGCAATGTGATTAAAAACTTTGATAACCCCTGAGTACATAGAACAAATGTGATTAACACATTTCATCAATTGCTTTTGTAATAATTTTTTTAAGGGGTATAGTTTTTGGTCTGGCTCTAGCAGCAAAATTATTGGTTGAATTCATACCAGATTTGGTTTATGCATTGCTAGTGTCCCAGAATAGATCTCATTACATTTTGGGAACAGTAGGTCAAAGTTAAAAAATTTTTATGAATTTTTAAAATCTTTTTTTCCCCCATTTACTTGCAATGGGCGGAATTTCAAATGTCTATCACAGCAAAACTACCGGTTGAATTCACACCAGTTTTGGCTTATAGATTGCCAGTGATCCAGAATGTATGTGATTACATTGTGGGAGAAGTAGGTCAAAATTATTATTATTATTTTTTTTTTTTGTAAATGTTTAAAATCTTTTTTCCTCTCCCATTTACTTATAATGTGCGAAATTTCAAATGTTTATAAAAACATCAATTTTGTTTCAGTTTACTTCAAACTTGGTACATAGTTTCAGCTTCTTCCATCTAAGAGAAGGTAGACAGAGCCAAATCAAACCAATATCTCAAATCATTTGGCCCATCTACCGTTAAATTTTTAAATAGCCTGTAGACGAGCTTGTTGGGAACAATGCACAATTAACTATGATGTCTTATTTACTGTATTTTTTGTATTATATGAGATTGATTGTTTTGGTGATATGTGAGATATGTACACTTCTGTGACAAATCAAACTGCCCTTCGGGGACATTAAAGATTTTTTCAATTCAATTCAATGCTGCTGTGGTCCTGCTTCTCTCCTGTCGTCATTGTTACTCATTTATCCATACAGTGATAGTGCTTATTATATAGTTATATAGATGGTAGAGGTTTCTATTATTTGTAATAACAGTTGCAGTAGTTAATACTTGTTAATACTTGTATTTGGAGTAATAGTATTAATAGTTATGGATATTTCTTCTAGCTATTGGTAATTATACTAGCACCAGATGTTTTAGTTTTTAACAGTTTCTTTTCATGTGCCTGAACTCTAAAACTTAGACCTAATTCTCACTGTATAATTCTGAGGCAGAGTTTTTTTTCTTCCAATTCTATTAATAAAATATATTCTTCTAAATGTTTTTTTCATGTAAAATACTGTTTTTGAAATTCTTTTTTGAGGTGGATTTGATATATAAAACTAATTTGATTAACCTTAACTAAACATGGACTACACAATCCAGAATTCTGATGAAGTTTCTGAAAGCACCTACAAAGGGTCATCAAAAACTTTGAGAAAAAGAACATAGCTTGGACATGGGTTAAATCACATGGCCCTCAGTTTTACACAGATGAACTGAGATGGATGGAGAAGTGTATTGACCTAGATGGAGCATACAGTACAGGCCAAAAGTTTGGACACACCTTCTCATTCTTCGCATTTTCTTTATTTTCATGACTATTTACATTGTAGATTATCACTGAAGGCATCAAAACTATGAATGAACACATGTGGAATTATGTACTTAACAAAAAGTGTGAAATAACTGAAAACATCTCTTATATTCTAGTTTCTTCAAAGTAGCCACCCTTTGCTCTGATGACTGCCTTGCACACCCTTGGCATTCTCTTGATGAGCATCAAGAGGTAGTCACCTGAAATGGTTTTCACTTCATAGCTGTGCCTTGTCAGGGTTACTTAGTGGAATTTCTTGCCTTATTGATGGGGTTGGGACCATCAGTTGTGTTGTGCAGAAGTCAGGTTGATGCACAGCTGACAGCCCTATTGGACAACTGTTAGAATGCATATTATGGCGAGAACCAATCAGCTAAGTAAAGACAAACGAGTGGCCATCATTACTTTAAGAAATGAAGGTCAGTCAGTCTAGAAAATTTCAAAAACTCTGAATGTGTCCCCAAGTGCAGTCGCAAAAACCATCAAGCGCTCCAACGAAACTGGCTCACATGAGGACCGCCCCAGGAAAGGAAGACCAAGAGTCACCTCTGATGCTGAAGATAAGTTCATCTGAGTCACCAGCCTCAGAAATCGCAAATTAACAGCAGCTCAGATTAGAGACCAGATGAATACCACACAGAGCTCTAGCAGCAGACACATCTCTACAACAACTGTTAAGAGGAGACTGCGTGAATCAGGCCTTCATGGTCAAATAGCTGCTAGGGAAACCACTGCTCAGGAGAGGCAACAAACAGAAGAGATTTATTTGGGCCAAGAAAGCCAAGGAATGGACATTAGACCAGTGGAAATCTGTGCTTTGGTCTGATGAGTCCAAATTTGAGATCTTTGGATCCAACCGCCGTGTCTTTGTGCGACGCAGAAAGGTGAACGGATGGATGCTACATGCCTGGTTCCCACCGTGAAGCATGGAGGGGGAGGTGTGATGGTGTGGGGGTGTTTTGCTGGTGACGCTGTTGGGGATTTATTCAAGATTGAAGGCAACCTGAATCAGCATGGCTACCACAGCATCCTGCAGCGACATGCCATTCCATCCGGTTTGCGTTTAGTTGGACCATCATTATGTTTCAACAGGACAATGACCCCAAACACACCTCCAGGCTGTGTGAGGGATATTTGACCAAGAAGGAGAGTGATGGAGTGCTGCACCAGATGACCTGGCCTCCACAGTCACCGGACCTGAACCCAATCGAGATGGTTTGGGGTGAGCTGGACCGCAGAGTGAAGGCAAAAGGGCCAACAAGTGCTAAGCATCTCTGGGAACTTCTTCAAGACTGTTAGGAAACCATTTCAGGTGACTGCCTCTTGAAGCTCATCAAGAGAATGCCAAGAGTGTGCAAAACAGTCATCAGAGCTAAGGGTGGCTACTTTGAAGAAACTAGAATATAAGAGATGTTTTCAGTTATTTCACACTTTTTTGTAAAGTACATAATTCCACATGTGTTCATTCATAGTTGTGATGCCTTCAGTGAGAATCTACAATGTAAATAGTCATGAAAATAAAGAAAATGCAAAGAATGAGAAGGTGTGTCCAAACTTTTGGCCTGTATTGTATGTTGAAAAATAAACATTCTAACTCAAACTGTTGTTTCCAACTGTCCTTTTTCCACAAATTTTCGAAGCCCCTTCGTTTTTTCAATACAGAACAAGCACATATACGTGTATGAGAAACACTGTAGTAAAAGTAGAGGTATTGAACTGATTGATTCCTTACTGCAGTAAAATTGAAAAAGTCTATAAAAGTAAAAAGTAGAACATTCCTACATGCTATTAAATTTGTCTCTAGCTTCAAATATAAAAACATACTGAAATGGTATTGAATTAGTTTCGTCTCTTATGCAGTGATGGAAAAATAACAAATAATTTCTCTCAAATTTGTTACAACTAGGGTGACCAGGTGCTTACGAGCCACATGTGGGACAAGAAGGTGTTTGTGTGGAACAATGTGAGACATGTAATTGTAATGCTGGAACAAAGTCTAGATTTTTAAAAAATGTGCATCATATTGTCGAGCTTATAAATATGAATAACAACAATTTCATTCGGTTGCACACAGTATGCATATTTTTGCACTGGGCATTATTTTTTGCTTTTTTTCCACAGGTTTCAACAACTTTTTTTGCTTGTAAAAACAAAACAAAAATTTATTTGTAAAAACTCAAAAAGAAACCTCAAGTTTCAAAAATTGTTATTGAATACTTTTAGAAAGTCAGCTTTTTTTTATTTGACTACATGTTCTCAACCCTCAAAGGTAAACTAATCAACAGTATGTGCAATAAAACAAAAAGGCATAACTGACAACATTATAACAGCTGTTTCCACTTCCAGCCAACCTAAAATTACTTGGACCAAAAACCTTTGTGCATCCATACACAGAACAGTCAAACATTTAACAGTCTAACACAGTCATTAAAATAGAATAAGATAAAGTAAATATCCTGTGGAATTTTGTCAAAAAATAAATATCCCCATACTTAACAAAAGCATATTGGTTTGTTTGTTGTCTCTTAGTTCAAACTCCGAACTTAAAAATAGGACCAATGGCCCTGTAGTTTACCAGCCAAATTAAAAGCTTTGGGAAATGTATCCAGATGCCATTATTATCACCCAGTTATGTGTATTTATTCTATTACAGAAATAGCCCATGTTTGGTCATATTCCAATCAGATCTGTAAAAAATTCAAATTCCAACTTGATATCATGGATACTTACTGAGTTATTGTATCAATCCACTTCTTATCTCTTATAATGGGGAAATTTTTCAAAGTCGCACCAAATCCAGAATCAGATGCGGATCGAAATAATTTCAATACCTTGTGTTGACATCATCATAAAGAAGCTGTATGCCAAGTTTGAAGTCAATCAGAACTGTAGTTTCGGAGAAGAAGACAGTTGAAAATTTTTCCCCATAAGAGCCCATGTTAAATTTTCCGTAAGTTCCCGGATCCAGAAGAAGATCCTGATCAGCATGTGGCCTTTATGTTTTGGTCATCTACCCATCAGGGCTGTACTGTAGAAATTTCAGCTTGATATCCTTTATATTTACTGAGTTATTGCATCGATCCACTTCCTATCTCTTATAATGGGGAAATTTTTCAAAGTCACACCAAATCCAGAATCAGATCCAGATCCAAATAATTTCACTAACTTTTGTTGAAATCATCATGAAGAAGCTGTATGCCAAGTTTGAAGTCAATCGGAATTGTAGTTTCGGAGAAGAAGATGATTGAAAGTTTTGTAACGGACAACAGACGACAACAGACGACAACAGACAACGACAGACGATGACAACAGACAACAACGATGCCGCATGACAAAAATAGCTTACGGCCTTTCAGCCAGGTAAGCTAAAAAAAAAAATAGGCAAAAGGGAATATGGATCAAATCTAACCAAACATCACATACATACAGTGTGTCGCTTCAAGTTATACTCGCCTCTATGCACAATATAGAAATAGGTTTGACATAGTTCGCAGAATACCCTCTGTGAATCATCCCCCACCGCTTTCACCCATGTATAAACATTTTCCCATTCTTTTCTGTAGCTGCATCTTCTTTTTTTTGCGCGGAGTTCTATGATTTCCACCTATGTCTGAGGCTTTTCCCTTTGTTTTTTGTGTGTCAGTGGGCGTAGGTCAGGAGGACGCTGGTGACAGGCTGATGGACTCCTGACCCCACGTGTATGTTGGTTGATTGACAGGGGACACAGCCAATGGGGTAGTGCTGTCTCTGCTATAAAATGAAAGTCATGTTTTGCGAAAGGCGAAACATGTGTGCAGTCCTGCTCTTTGGAGAGCTTGAGCCAATCAAATGCAGGACATCGTCTCAATTTGCGGGACGTGGAAAAAATGGTCAGCATGCTGTGCAGTCCCACACAAAGCGGGACACCTGGTCACCCTACTTACAACTCCATTAATCCATTATGACTGAAGTGAGCCTGTTTTGAAATGTAGGGAGTAGAAATTTCTGACATAATACAAAATATATAAAATATAGACATCAAATGTAAAACATTTCCGAAAATTAAATGCCATCTATGATTTTTACCCTCGGCCACACTGGCCGCAGGGTATTGTCATCAGTTGGTTGGCCATCCGTCCGTCCATCTGTCCAAAACTTTGCCATGCACTGATAAGTTAGGCCACTAGGGCAGGCCCCCAAGAGTAGTCCGGAGTCGGCTGAATACACTCCATGGATATCTGCAGGTACTCGTACCACACTCAATGCAGACCAAAATCGGACGTGACAGTGCACAGCACGGTTAAGAAAAAAAGAGGGATGAATGAAAATGCCTCTGCAAACCATCATTTGGAAAAACAAACAATGTAGTCTCACTTCCTGTCCAGCTTCACTGCAGCTTGACATTGGAGACATGATAAAGTGGAGGAATGGGTGAGAGAAAGTAACTAAAGAATAACTTTCACCAATATTTTCCTCAAGCCTGTGAAAATGACCCTAATTGTTAACGTGAATGTTAATAATAGGCCCTTTTCCACCAAAAGCCCAGGAACTTTATTACCAGGAACTTATTTACTAGGAACTTATTTGGGGTAAAAAAAAGTTCCTGGCAATTGCGTTTCCACCGCACCCCAAAGTTCAGGGTAATTTATTCAAATCAGGTTGATGATGTATGAGGGAGCAGTAACAGAACCTGTAGTCCAGTTCATGTACATTCACAAACTAACCTCTAGCACAACAAAATGAAACAGTACTTAAGTGGACAGGTTGGGTTTAATGTTTTACTGGTTGTTGAATCACTTAATCCCTCTGGAATATATTTTAAATGAAGTTTACCATCATTACATATCCTTAATTTGTATTTAAAAATGGTAGAACATGTATTTTCAACTTCTCATTCCTTAAACTAAATCACATCTAACTTTATGTGTGATGGATGGTTCTTTTTCATTTCTATTGTTTACAGATATAGTCCAGGTTCAATCCTAAAGTCAGACAGATTTACTCAAATGCCTGCATTTAATTCGAACGCATATTACTTTTAAAGCTACTTATACTCTACTAATATTTTGATGCCTTGTAAATGAACAGACAGTATTAGGTTAGATTTTTTTTTTTTTATTAAAAATTGAAACAAAACAAAAGGTGCAAAAAAACAAGGTGCCTTGAGATTAAAAGGGAAATAAACACGTGTGAAAGGTTCAGGCTTTTGGGCCAGTGTCTGGACCAGCTGGTCCTGGACAGCCGGTCTGGAACTCCATGGTCCCGCTCCCTTTTTCGTTTTCCTACAGGAAAAGTAAGAAAAATGCTAAAATGAATAACAGAACACATGATGACAGATTCCTACCAGTATGATGTGAAATGTCAAATGTCTTACCTGGGCCGTTGTGAAGGACAGTAGACAATGGACCAGCGCACAAATGAGCCGCCGGTTCGGAAAAAGAGGCGAGTCCGTCCAGTCCATTTCAGGTGGAAATCAAAAACATACAGAATAAATCAGTGTTCCACTCACGGCAACAACACAAATACATCCAGTTCTCTGACTTAGGTTTAGCGTCAGACTGTTGACCAGTTAGTATTAGGTTAACCGGACTTCTCTTTTGACTGAACAGCTGATGTGCCGCTGACTACTGTTACAGAAGGGAACCAACTAAACAGGGAATATTTCTGTCAAATACATACCATTGGTTTGTTCGACAGTCAGAACCACTGCGACCGTTGTGGTCCTTTAAGTTTCCTTTAATCCTGCACAAGTTTCTTCTTCTTTTCTCGTATTTCTTTAGGCTTGTGTCTTATATTTTGGCTCCGACAGCTTTTACTCGTTCGTTTCGTGTCGGCGATTCAAAGTCCGTCTAAATTTCTTCATCGCCCGTCCACTTGTAGCTTCTCTTTTGGTCCATTTTCCGAATTACCAAAATACAAAGCTTGTGGAAATTACATGAATTAAATATTGGTGGTGAACAGAATGCAGAAACGTTGTGAGTGTAGTACACCACTCAGTGTTCTGCAGCACACAGCTCCGCCCCTTAAAGTTCCTGGTAATCTGGAAAGTACTACCTCCCTACCAGGAACCTCTTTGGGGTAAATTCAGGACTGGGGGAAGTCATTTACCCAGGTAATTTTCGGTGGAAACGCACCAGGAACTTTGAAAGTTCAGGGTAATGCACAAAGTTCCTGCAAAAGTTCCTGCGGTGGAAAAGGGCCTAATGTAATGTTAGAGTTTGGCCTGGCTCTGGGTATAGGTGGCACAGGTGACTGCCTAGGGCGCCATCTGCTGGAGGGGGTGCCTAATTACAGACAAAACTAGATAAATTAGAATATCTGTATAATAAACTTGAAACGCACCCTTTACAGTTCCTTGACATGTTTTCTCTTAAATAAATCATAATCAAGCCTCAATATGACAAATTTTTCTACACTTATCCCACTTTGTGGATTCTGTCATTCACATTTATTTCTTATTCACTTTTAAAAGACATGACACTAACTCACATGATCTCTTAAACATGCTAAGTATCTAAACAGTTTAAAATATTCTCATCGTATATTTATTTCTCTTTGACTTATTTCTCCTATACTTATGGTTAATTTACATTAATTCTTTACCACTGTATGTACTGTTTTAGATAAATCTTGAATTCCTTGATACATCTATTGCACAAACCAATTCCAGTATTAACAGTCTTAAACATTTTACATATTGCAAACCAACATATCAGTGACAGTCAATATTTTGAAGATTTTCATAAGTCAGGCCAAGGATTTTCAAGTGCGAGCACGTTATGTTCTTACATTTTCAACAACAGTTTTGTGCCTGCTGTTTTGAATTTGTTGCTGAATGACCACAGGGAGGCCTGAAACTACACTCTACTTCACTCCTGGCTGAACTGTACTGAAATTAGCTATTTTTATGCAATGTGCATTTTAGGTTACTTGAATGCTTGCACATATAATGAAGTCCTGTGTTTTCATCTTTATGTTTTCTGCAGCAGCATGTTGGAACATTATTTCATCTCACAATATACTTTAAATGTAATTATAATGACACTACAGGCACTTAACTTGAAAGATGAATATAACAGTAGAGCACAGAGCATCCAGTTGTGCTGAAGGATATGAATAAAATAAGTCCCTCTTCCCTTCGATATTCTATCACTCCCTGTGAAGTAGGCTGGCCATTTAGCGGTTGGGGGTCAGTGAATGAGGAAGGAGATGAGGCAGAGGCAGGAGATGGCATGGTCCACAATTTTTTTTTTTTTTTTTAATGTTTTCAATAATCCTTTTTCCAACAAAGTGCAAGGGCTTAAAAAAAAAAAGTGCAAGTGCATATGGCAGTTTGAGCAGCAGTGTCTTCTCCAGCAGCCGAACCTCAACTGATGAAAATCTTTTATACTGTTCAACTAACTGGCTAAAACCACTACAACTCCCTAGGGGACTTACAAATCTACATAAATTGCTAAAACTAATCTAAAACCTCCATAACTAAAACCCACAACCATAACCTATCTAAAACCCAAGCTATAAATCTAAAAACTCTAAATCTAAACACCAAAGTTAAATAAAAACCATAAACCAATAAAATACATCTCCAGGCTACACCACATATTTCCCTGCCTTGGTCCAGGCCGGAACCTTCTTCAGGGCTGTTGTTCATGCTGTGACTCTTCTTGCTGACGGACCTGAGCACAAGGACAGGGTAAGTATAAACACACTAAACGCCATTCACTAAACGCTTTAAAATCCACTCACACAGACACTAACAAAGTTAAACTTAAATACTGCACATTTACATTGCACTCTATCTTTTTGTGGTCTAATTTGTGTCTCCCTTTTCTCCAGGGCCAAGCAATCATCAATCAATTAAAATACAAGTACCACTGGAAGTAAAAACTGAAAAGGAAAGACAATAAAACCAATAAACTACTTTAAAAAACCAATCGTGTGCAATTACTCTGTTTGTGCAAATATGTTTGTTTAAAGTGCTGTGCTGTAAACTACATGTGCAAATTAAAATGCTTAAGTGAAAAAAGGTGCCTGTATTCATACTTAAGTGACACACGGCTGTTTGTCACACTCCCCCAAACACTAGATTTGTACACCCATGTAAGGTTAGCAGAATAATCTGGAACATGTCTTACAATTTGTCAGTGTGCTGTATCTGTCAGTGTCTACCCTTTTTCCTGGAACTATAGATGTTCTTTGGACCATGACAGGGCTACATGATTTAAATGTTAAATTATTTCAGACACAGAGACAGTTTATCTCACTACTTCATACATTTCATTTTCTGGTTGGTTAACCAAACTGCTTGTGCTATCTGGAGGAAGTGGTCCAGCTGCCTTTCTGCGATGGGAAGAGGACAGAGGGGGCGCTTCATCTACTGCATTTGGAGTTACACCACCTGCA
Source organism: Sphaeramia orbicularis (assembly GCF_902148855.1). Classification (NCBI taxonomy): domain Eukaryota; kingdom Metazoa; phylum Chordata; class Actinopteri; order Kurtiformes; family Apogonidae; genus Sphaeramia; species Sphaeramia orbicularis. The sequence continues at coordinate 7,813,827 of NC_043979.1, forward strand.
GGTGATCATGGAAAGAACATGTCACTTTTACTGACACCTCAATCTCAGAAAACCATTTACATGTGTAGCAGTGAATTTAAGTGCGACAACTAAATCCAATAACTCTACATTGTCACACTGTCAAAACGCACTTTTTTTGAAAAACTCCCAACACAATCTAAGTCCTATATACTCCAAAAAATTAAATAAAATAAAATTTGATCATGCTTGTTTATTTGTTAGGACATTTTTATGTTAATTCTTGTTAATTTTGTTGATCGTATTGTAAATTTTTGTTCATTTCATTGATTTTTATCATTATTTTTTACTTTGTTGGATTATTTTATTCATTTTTGTTCATTTGGTTGATTTGGTGCTCTTTTTGTACCCTGGACAAAATAAGTGTAATCTTGGTTCTACTGATCATGACAATTACGGTAATTGTATTATTAAAGAGGGAAACCTGCTTTGATTTATAGAATGATTTTGTTGCTGATGCTGCATGTGCTTATTAAAAAAATGGTCTACGTCAGTGTTTCCCAACCTCTTTTGAACCACAGCACATATTTTTACATTAGAAAAATCACGAGGCTCACCACCAAACAAAAATGTCACAAAAGTAATTTATTGAAATATAATGCAAATCTAGTCTCAAGTTACTCATTGTGAAACCTGGGCCTGTTTAGTTGAACACAAAGCTGATATTCTTGCAGGAATTGAAGAAAGACACACACGAATCTTACTCAACAGCTCTGAGTCGGGGGCCACATTGCAGGGTGACATTGTCGTGGGGGCGTTTGATACAAGAAAGCTAAGAGGGGTTCGTCAGCGACCCCTCAGCTGGACCCCTGGATTGAGGTCCGTTGTATAATAGTATGGGAGGCATAACCCCCCGCCCCAACCTGATATGTTCGCAGGTATTCCACTAATCTGTACATCACTAGTGAGGGGGCTTTATCAACAGAATGCACTGCATCAAGGCCGGCACACTTTCACTTTTATTTTGCAAAGGGAAACTGGAGACTGTTATTATTGAGCGAATCATTGGTGCATGCTGTCATATGTACTTATATCACGCTACTCGCTTACAGTACCAATCAGGTGAAATTGGATAATTTTCCATGGCACACCCGATTGATTTCACTTATGTGCCGTGGCACACTGGTTGGGAAACACTGGTCTATTATACAGCATTTTAAAGTTGTGTAAATTATCTTCGTGAGATAAACAAAGATGCAACTGTTAATTCACATGTCCACTAAGACTACTATATCCTGTGTACATCAATGTTCTTATTTCATATATCGGCTGATATACTGGTTATCAGTCAATATATCAAATATCGACCGATATATTGGACATCTGCTTTTTTTCTTAAGCCCCAGTATCGGTATCGGACCCAAAAATGCCATATTGGTCGGGCTCAAATTTTTGTTGTACTTAGTCTATTATTGTAATGAGCTGAGATTAATTTTATAAACCCCATGGGGTTTTCTCATCTCACCCGGCAGAATCTGTTTCTTTGCTTGTCCTAATGTTGATTTGTTGTTGTGTGCAAATAAGTAAATTCATTAAAAAGTATATCTTTTCAAAGCCCAATATCTCAAATCTACAGCAGAGGATTAGGGCCACTGAAAAAAAAAAGGTTTTATATATATATATATATATATATATATATATATATTGTGTGTGTCAGTGTAGAGACTGCGATCTGGTAGGCATCGGCGATTCTACCAGTAGAGACCTCCGATCAGAGTCTCTACTAGTAGAAACTCCGATCCGAACCTAAACCAAACCCTTCTACTGGCAGGATCAGGTTTCTACCAGTACAGACTACGATCGGAGTCACTACTGGTAGAATCGCCGATCCTACCAGATCGCAGTCTCTACCTTTACATATATATATATACACACACACTAGGCATGCCGTTTAGGAAATTATTATATATATATATTATGGAAAGTCTGAATATATGGATTGAAAGTCTGAAATTCATTCAATATATATACACTTCAATCCATATATTCAAACTTCATTCAGTATATATCAGCTTTCATTCAATATATATCAGCTTTCATTCAAATATTCAAACTTCATTCAATATATATCAGCTTTCATTCAATATATTCAAACTTCATTCAATATATATCAGCTTTCATTCAAAATATTCAAACTTCATTCAATATATATCAGCTTTCATTGAAAATATTCAAACTTCAAACTTCATTCAGATATATCAGCTTTCATTCCATATATATCAGCTTTCATTCCATACTATATCAGCTTTCATTCAATATATTCAAACTTCATTCAATTAATATCAGCTTTCATGCAAATATTCAAACTTCATTCAATATATATCAGCTTTCATTCAAAAATATTCAAACTTCATTCAATATATATCAGCTTTCATTCAAAATATTCAAACTTCATTCAATATTATCAGCTTTCATTCCATATATATCAGCTTTCATTCCATATATATCAGCTTTCATTCAAATACTTCAAACTTCATTCAATATATATCAGCTTTCATTCAAAATATTCAAACTTCATTCAATATATATCAGCTTTCATTCAAAATAGTCAAACCTCATTCAATATATATCAGCTTTCATTCAAAATATTCAAACTTCATTCAATATATATCAGCTTTCATTCAAATATTCAAACTTCATTCAATATATATCAGCTTTCATTCCATATATATCAGCTTTCATTCAATATATTCAAACTTCATTCAGTATATATCAGCTTTCATTCAAAATATTCAAACTTCATTCAATATATATCAGCTTTCATTCCGTATATATTTGCTTTCATTCAAAATATTCAAACTTCATTCAATATATATCAGCTTTCATTCCTTATATATCAGCTTTCATTCCATATATATCAGCTTCATTCAATAATTCAAACTTCATTCAGTATATATCAGCTTTCATTCAAAATATTCAAACCTCATTCAATATATATCAGCTTTCATTCAAAATATTCAAACGTCATTCAGTATAAATCAGCTTTCATTCCATATATATCAGCTTTCATTCCATATATATCAGCTTTCATTCAAAATATTCAAACTTCATTCAGTATATATCAGCTTTCATTCAAAATATTCAAACTTCATTCATATATATCAGCTTTCATTCCATATATATCAGCTTCATTCCATATATATCAGCTTTTATTCAATATATTCAAACTTCATTCATATATATCAGCTTTCATCAAAATATTCAAACTTCATTCATATATATCAGCTTTCATTCCATATATATCAGCTTTCATTCCATATATTCAAACTTCATTCAATATATATCAGCTTTCATTCCATATGTATCAGCTTTCATTCCATATATATCAGCTTTCATTCAAATATTCAAACTTCATTCAATATATATCAGGTGATTTTTACGGTGTTGGTCGGTAGCAGGGAACTTTGAGCACACTCTGTGCGCACTTGGCACGCTATTGAGCCCGAATCAGATCAACGCGCATCGGATTTTCCTCATGGTGCTGACTGCAGAGTGGCCTACTACGTAAGCTTCCCGTTCTGTTCTTCTCGTGTGTTGTAAAAGCTCTATTTCCTCTGACCAGCAGAGGGTGCCTTGTGCATCAGTAGGTGCAGGTCGTACATACGCGGTCAGTTCGGTCAGTAAGTGACAAAGCTGAGAACCTGTCAACAAGTCCGCACCGGTTAGTAACCACATCTTGTGTTTTGCAGGTAGCTGTTCTAATTGAACACACACATAGAACCGTAGTATTTCTTCTGAACTACCCTCTGAGGGGACTCTTTGTGAAGCTAAAGCCCAGTTGTGTTCGGGCTATGAGCTAATGTGGTGGACGCTGCTCAGTGGAACTCAGGTCCAAAAGAACATGTTGTATGTGTCTGATAGAAACTACCATGAACTAAAGGAAGAGTCACACATGGACAAGAGGTACAGAAGACACACACTCTGACCAAGACATGTCAAACACATGAGAGTTTATGAGTCTGATTACAAGTGGGACCTGGACCCATGCTAATGCAGTTGCTAAGCTAATACCATAGTTGATGACCTTTAACATGTGCGTATTGGTTCAAACTAGACCAAGGAACTGTGTTAACTAAAGGATAGGATATCAGATCACTGTTAAATGGTACGGTATCAATACATTCAAATACATGCTTAAGCTCACATTCAACGGGTGTTTTAGAGATTAAAAATGGTAATTAAAACAGGGAAAAGGACTGGTTAACAGCAATAGTGCGTGGTTTATTAAGTTCATTAATCCTTTGTGTCAGAGTAAAGGCCCGAACGAAGTGATATTTGTGTATTTATCAGCTTAAAGTCATGTGTAGAAACTGTACTGACCCTGTGATAAGTGTCTGTAGTTCATCTATGGTCTATGTGTATAGCCAGAACTAGTAGTGGATAGTAAAGGATGACAAAACTGACACAACACAGACACTCACTATGATGCCATATCAATTATAAGACTTTGTGTTGGTACTATCTGTGCCAAATTCACTATTTTAAAGTAATTATCACTAGGGGAGGAGGTAAAGCATGTTGATTTTTTAACAGTATGGTTTGTCATTTAAATTCATTTTAATTGACGCACTACTGCCCATGACATTGCAATGCTTTATTTGAACGCCGAGCTTTCCCCAAGGAAACCCGCATATGAGATGGACCAGGCTCATCCAGACTTGGGCTCCAGCCTGGTCTTTTGAGGTAACTCTGAAAGGGCAGCCACATCGTCACACCAACATGTCCACAGACACGCAGATGTCATCTGACAGTGTCCAGGAGATGTGAAGATGAAGCCAGAGTGCAGCGGAAGACCAGCGTGGGGGTTTTCACTAAAGGCAGATGACAGCTTGATGCAAAAAGACGTGGAAGAGACACATGGTATTAATCACACCTTAGAATCCCATGCAGAAAGGGTGAAATATGCAAGTTGTGTAGCAAGTACTGTTGGAGGACACCAGTCAGTTTTGTGCTTCCATGTGAGGGTTGAGGTTACCCTTCTAAATAGTTGATGTTTGTTGTATATTACTGAACATGTGCCCAAGTGTTGTTGTAAGGCCAGAGGACACCTGCACTTGTTGAGTGATTGAATAAAAAAAAAAAAAAAAAGTCCTGCAAACTGCAGTGTAAGTTGCTTGTGCTTTTATCAAATTAGCAATTTTGAACACTGAAATTCAAGCACCATATTTCAAGTACCAGGGTGATACGTTGAGTCAAGTAAAAACTTAAAAATAAAGTATACACACAAAGCTCTGGGTATTAACCCATAAAGGCCCAGTACTACTTTGGTGGCAGGTCCTAAATTAATTTTTATTTAACCTTTGTAAAATGATTGATCACCATTATAATATTATCCTCTGTATTCGCTTCTTTTTTTTTTTTTTTTTAAAATGTAAATCAGGTATTTTCCCATATTAAATTCACTGATCATGTAGGTGTTCATAAAATCTCAGATTAAAGTTGAGGATTATATATCTCTGATATTTATGCACCTTATATATCACGCTGATTATCATATATCATATTGTTATCATATATCATACTGTTTATCATAGAATCATATGTCATACTGCTATCTTGGACTGTTCAGACTGTATTTCTGATAATTCTGCACATTAACATCTGACTTTTCTCAGGCAGTTTTGCACATCTCTGTGCCATGTGTCTGACAATTTACACAATTACCAGATGTTGCACATTTATTTAAAATAATTTTTTTTCTCTTGGTAATACTAGTTTATATTTTTATGCTTTTTCTATTGCATGTCATTTTTAATTAACGCTTTGTTTTGGTTGTGTAACATCCTAGTTTAATTATTCTCTTCAATTTTTTATACTTAAACTCTTGTGGCGTTCAGTGTGAATGGCAAAATAAGATTTTCCTTGTACAGGGAAACCTGTTTACACATGGCAATAAACACTTTGAATCTAGAATCTTTAGTCAAAAACAGAGAAAACTAAAGAAAAAGTGACTGTCAGTGAAATCTTTCAACTGAAAATAAACCCAGTGTCTCCATCCACTGTCATTGATTCCAAGTGAAAGCAGCCCTCAGCCCCACAATGTATAAAATTGGTGAGATTTGCTACATTCATATGGTATAAAATTCAAGAAAATGTGAAATTATTCCAAGTTTTAGGATTACAATACTCAGATTGATTAATGTAACGAATTATAGTACAGATTACTTTTTGGAGTGTATTCTGTAATCTGTAGAGGAATACATTTCAAAAGTAACCCTAACCATATGGATTGTGCTTTCAGGAAGAGGAAAATAATGATCGCTTTTTTTACTCGTTTTCAATTACAAACTATTTGTGGAAAGACATAGTAGACTGGCTGAAAATGAAAACTGATAAAGTAACTAATGTAGAACAAGTAACATAATTTCCAAAGGAACTCTTCACAATTTGTTACATAATTATGGGTAAATACCACATTCATAAACGTAAATACAAAATAAAAATTCTTATCCTTTGTGTGTTGAACATTGAGCTAAGAGCCTTGGTTTTGTCTTTGTCACTCTAAAGGACTCAAAGGAAAATGGAAGCCTTATATGTGAAGATGTTTCTACATATCTATAACTTTGATAAAATGCGCTTTTGTGTATTGTCGTTTCTCTTTCAGTGACATACATATTTAATTTGTTAATAAGCAGCCTTGCTCGTCCCTTTTTGTCTTTGTGCTGCATCCCATCGAGAGTTTTGTACGTTTAAAGATGTAAATAAATAAAAGTGGTGTATTTCTGGGTTTGAGTGGAGGTCACATGGTCTGAACGGAAGTGGAGCTCCATTTTCTACCGGCTTCCACAGCTAGACTCTTGTTCTGAAAATTAAAAAAAAAAAAAGCTGTTAAGACCACTGATTTATTTACATTTTATAACTTTAAAGTAGATTTTTTTTCCATACATGTATTTGTCCCCTGGCAATGTTCTGTAATTTTCTGTTCTGTTCAATCGTTGTTTACTTCGTTATATCTTCATTATGTTGTATATGTCATAATTACTATGTATTTTGTATGAAAGCAAATAAATACGTTTAGTTTCAAAAAAAAAAAACCTAGACCCTCTTGCAAATCTTGAGTAATGGCCACTCTGCAATGCATGATGGGAGTTGGTACTTGCACCATGAGTAAAACTCGTTGTGCGTTTGATCTGGTTCAGGCTCAATAGAGTACCAAGTGCGTTTGGAGTGCACTCGATTTCACCCCCAACTGGACACTTGTAAAAATTACTTGATATATATGGAATGAAGATTGAATATTTTGAATGAAAGCTGATATATATGGAATGAAAGCTGATATATATGGAATGAAGTTTGAATAAGTATACATACATTTGAAAATACTGAGTGAATTCAAGTCATTTACTTGTCATCAAAGTGATACTCTTCTGAATTCCCTGGCTTTGCAACATGGCTTCAGTTGGAATATTCCAATACTTTGCTGAACTCGACAACTTTTTTGCGTCACCTGGCCGTACTCCAAATGACACAAACAGTTTGGAGGTTATATTGCGTCACCTTGAGGATCATATTACCATTGTTGCGATTCTTATTGCTTGTGGGTAATAATGCTCAAAAACCTTGTTGAAAGAACATTATGCATGAATCTTGAAAGAATTTACGCGTTACTTCAGGAGATGTTGGCTGAAATAACACTTCAGGCAGAAGCTGATATACAAAGGCATTGTATGGACACACATTCTGCATCTCAGAGAGGAAGACCAAAGCAAGTGAATCTGAATAATTTTGGCTGCTGAGTGTAACTCTTTTAATGCAGAAGTGTTCTTTGTAAGCAAGTATTTACACACACATTAACGCATTTTATTTATTTTTTTCTCTTTTAAGGTACAACATAACAGCTGCTCAACTGACTAACATGCGGGACTTAGGATTTAGCTGGATGGCCATATCTCGAATACTGTCTGTCAACATTCGAACACTGTACAACCACAGGACACAGCTTGGTTTACTGGACTACGGGAATTTCAATAACATTTCAAATGATGATCTTGATTATCTTATCAATGAGGTTCTTAGACAAACCCCTGGCTCTGGAGAGACTTACATCACTGGTAGTTTGAGAGGGAGAGGAATCCGAGTTCAACGATGGCGAGTGTGAGAGCGATTAAGAATTGTCGATCCAGTAGGAAGAATGTTAAGAGGACGGAGGGCAATTCAGCGGAGGGTCTACAATGTTTCTATCCCAAATCAAGTGTGGTATGTGCTGTTTTGTAAATTTCATTAAGGTATAAGTCACTAAATACATATTTTTACAAGATTATACTTTTTTAAAAAAAAGTTTTATTTACAGTATTCAAAAAGGTTTAAGAGAGGGGAAGCTACTGGTTTTGCAGTAGAATATAAGCGTGCAGTACTAATGTAGTAACCCAGTTTCCCCAGCAGATGGAGTTTGATGTTTGTGAGCACTCTGCCAACCAGAAATATGTAGTATATTACACTAATGAAGTAACAGCAGAGTTACTCATGTTAGCTGTAAAATCTCTGCGTGTTTGAAATAAAAATATCTTCTGCGTGTTTAAAATAAAAATATCTTCAAGTATGCGACACTAGGAATGGCTTATGAGCAACCAAAGACAACACATGACAGTCGTAAGAAGCTTTGAGACTGAGGGTTTACACAAGCTGCCCAGTTTATAAAGAGTTTGATCAGATGGGCAATTGGCAGCACCACTGGAGCAGCTGAGGCTAAGAGCCTTGCTCAAAGGCCAAAGGCACCTCAGTAGCGACTAGGAAGGGGCAAGTACTGATGTGTGGTGATTGAACTACTGCCCCTAAAATGCTGAAAAGGTAGTTTAGTATTTTGCAGGCAGATTTATGGCAGTTACACAGAAACAACCATAAATCTTGTCAGGTAACAAGTTACAACAATAAACATTTATGCAATATCATGGTAAGTACTTATTCTAAATTTTCACAAATTGCTACATTATTACTGAGCTATAATGTAAGGTGCTACATAATTTTTTTTACTTTGTACACATGCATGATCTTTGGGGTTGGGAAGTTTTTATCACCAAGTAGCCTAGAAGAGTCAAAGACGGTACATTTTGATATGCAGTATATTCAATGTGGTTCATAATAATCAAAATAATAATGATGCATTTCCTCTTATTCTAGGCATATTGACACAAACCACAAGATAAATCCATGGGGATTTGTCTTTCATGGAGGAGTTGATGGATATAGTCGCTGCATTACCTACCTGAGATGCTGCACAGAACAGAGCATCAACTGCATTACAACTTTTCCAGCGTGCTGTTGATGTTTTTGGGCTCCCGCAACATGTCAGGGGTGATGCTGGTAGTGAGAATATTGATATTGCAAGGTTTATGATACAAAATCGAGGGGCAAATAGGGGGAGTTTTATGGTTGGACGTAGTGTTCATAATCAAAGAACTGAAAGATTATGGGGAGAACTCAACAGGGTTGTGTCAGCATACTTTAAAGACCTTTTCCTCTTTATGGAAAATTTTGGAATTTTAGATAGCACTGATCCACTTCATATTAGGTTTCTTCACCATGTTTACCTTCCAAGGATAAATAGATCTGTGGATGAGTTTGTAAGACAGTGGAACAACCACAGCTTACGAACAATGGAAAGCTGGTCACCACTGCAACTGTGGACGGTTGGGATGCTTCAACTTCCTCAACATCAAAGAACAGCATATCAGGTGCATGGGCAATACCCTTATGATCACCAGTGGGATGTTGAGTTGGGGCCAATTAATCCCTTGGAGGATGATGGAAATCATGGGATAGAACTTTTTCTCTCAGCATGTAACCTGCTTGAAATAAATGCTTAATCTACCAAGTAAATACGTTGCTGTTCATCTCACAGTAGTTACAGTGATGTCAGACAGATGACCAGTGGATTATACAACGTTATTGTGAGAAAATCAAAGTTCTATGCTGATATTTTGTAAGACACTCGATTTGCAAAGACTATTTTAACCTTCACTCGTGCCTTTTAAAGGACAAAGATGGACAAGAGTCTGCAGGTCCTTGGACAGAAATAGTATATTCTTAATACACTTACAGCTTAAAATACACTTGTTTCATGACAAACCAATTGTTATGACCATATAAATACTGAATGTAGTGTGTATTTTGTATCATACATAATGTGTTATTGCACCATATTGAAGATGAAGCCTGCTTTTTAAGATCTAAAAATGTGTATACTTAACTTGAAATAAAAAGAAATGACATCTAAAGTCTGGTGTGCCTTTATTTCACAACAGATACTTAAGGACAATAAGTCAGTACATGCAAACCAGGAATATAGAACACTTTGTTAGAGATCCAATGCACAATGCATGAGGGGGAACAACCTGCCATAGAAATGGGGGTTGAGCTTTACATTACAGGAGGCCATGTTTGTCTCCCATTTCAAACAAAATGTAAACACCATTTGTAACTAACCCAGTGTTTGATAGTAACTATGACCATTGTCATTTATATTCTTATTTAACCCTTTGACCTTTCCTAACCAACCTTATTATTGAAAATTATGCCTTTACAATCCAAACCTTAAACATGGCATTGTCACAACCTAAACTAATAGTGATTTTATAAATTTGAATGCTTAATTTGTGTATTTTGTTTACAGTTCCTGTAGGGGTACTAATCAACCAACATTGCCAGGGGTGGAGACAAACATAGTTGTTCAGTAGTGGTCAACAAAGTGCCTCACATTTCTCAACTAAAAAAAAAAAGTTCAACTGCACATTATTTAATTTTGAACACAAAACCAGGGCTTAAGATATATCAAATTTAACTTAAATTGTTTGACTATTTGTGCCTATTCTTATGCTGAATTTGTATAAAAAAAACTAAATGAAACAGGAACTACATGTCTTCCTCATAACTCAAGCGCTCAACCTCTTCAAGCCCTCCATAATACCTCATGCTCTTCCAAATCCTGGTGAATTCCGTATGGCAAAATTCATATCAGCTTTGAAGTCAGAGTAGACTAAATGAATTGGTATGTGAAGAATGTTTTCGCAAGTATTGGCCACTGGAAATCGGGAATAGGTGATGAACTCGAGGCTTGGCTTTGGGGAGAAACCCAGTGCTGGAATGCTGTCACATCCAGTGAAGAACACAAGAATATCCTCCAGATGGACATCTTTTTCAACTGTGAAAAAAAAAAAAAAACAAAAGTAGATGAGAACCACGTCTACTTGTCTTTTTATAGAGTACATAATTATACATCTGGAGCAGAGGTGCCCAATCCTGGTCCTCGAGCACTACTATCCTATCCTAGTTTTAGATTTCTCCCTCTTCTAAAAACACCCGATTCACTTGATTTAGCCTATCATTAAGCTCTGCAGAAGCCTGATAACGACCGTTGAATATGTTGGAACAGGGATACATCTAAAAACACGTAGGATAGTAGCTCTCGACCAAAACTGGGCACCCCTGATCTGGAATGATACTAAAGACAGGTAAGGGGGCGAGTAGTTAAATTCCCTTTAACCACCACTAGATTTTTTATTTATTGCCATGACAGTAATGTCTAAGGGTTTGCTATAATGCCAGAAAAAAAAAGTGTTTAATTAGCAGGGAAAGATAGCATTGATTAACACCAACTGCTGGATGGTCTGCTGATACATAAATAAGCTATTATTTACACACAGCCATAATGAAGGTCACAATATTGTAACCTTTGCACAGGTGAGGCCCTCTACGGTATCCTAGGGTTGGGTGATATGGAGAAAGTAGAATCACAATATTACTGACCAAATGCATCAATATTGATATTGCAGCGATAATATATGGTTATTATTGGTGCTTTCACATAATATTTACACAATGAGATTACTGATGATCAGAAGTAATGTGTAAATAAAGACTATGTGGATAAAGATAAATTGGAGAACAGCTAGAACAGACTTGTAAGTAAAGCACATTTTGCTTTCATGTAAGCTTTAAAAAAAAAAAAAGAAAGAAAAGAAACTACTCTTACATTATGACATCCAAAATGAAAAACCACATCTGGTTTCAGCACAATATTAATAAGTGCACTTATTAAGAAAAAAAATCTTTAGGGTGTTTTTGTAGAACAGGACAGGGAAGAAAGAATCGGACATCACCACACCTGAACTTGGAAGACAGAAGTTAATTCCAGCTCATGGAAATAATAGCCTCAGCAGACAACAGTAAACACAAAATCAACATGGCTCTGCCCCCTTTGGAGCTTCAGCCTAAACAATGTCTTACATTGAAACACTGCAAATTGAAAACTTACATTCAGCATCCTGGAGGTAGTCTTGCCAGAAAGCCAGGGCCCGGCATTCTCGTTGGAATGCATTACTTCCCCTTTCAGAATGAATGATCTGGACGAGATTCTCCACATCTGTCGCTGTTAAAGCCTTTTCAGCCTTCACAAAAAGACACTTCATCTGTATAGGGTTTCTCTGGAGAGCATCTTGGACACCTAGAGATTTTAGGCCGTCTCTGAACCTAGTCAAAAGAAAATAAATCGTAATGTGTTTGTGACTAGAAACCTGTGATGCAAGTTTTGTCCATGTTTAATTTAGTAAGTTCCCTCAATGAATTGCAGAAAATTATATGTCTGCTTGGACTGGTGTTATAGAAAATTGTATATCTTGAATCTTTTATATACACTGCAGTAGCATTCTTTGTACAAAACTTAAGCTTTTCCTTGTATTTGATTTTCTCTCATCTTTTCATTTCTACCATTTTACTACAACTGACAATCGTTGTTTTTTGCCAATGTACCATTATGTGCTCAGACATGAACATACCTTTCAAAATGTGCACGGGTCCGCTGAAGGACATACCAGTGAGCCAAGTCCAAAGCAGTCTCTTGTTTGTTTGCAAGTGTTATGCGAACGTTGTGACCAGCAAGGCTGATCAAGCTGGCGGCTTGTGCAACGGCATCTTGCAGTTGCGTTTCAGTCTCAGCCTGTAAGATCTAAAAACAAAAGGATAGGAAGGTAGTGATTTTTCGTTGACCCCATTATTTAGAAGCTTCAACAACTATTAGCTTTACCGTTTACCTTGCATGTTAATGTGTACAGGCAAAATAACTGCATTAGAAATTCAATAGAATCAGAAAAATGTGCTCACCGACAACACCTGTGACCTTGTTTCTTCATCAGTAAGATGTTCAGCTGTGACCTTTACATTGTCTGGACCCTTTTGAAGACACTCGTACAAGAGTTCAGACAGGAAACATGGACTCTGTCCCCCATAGGCAATTGACATTGCCATGATCTGACCAGCATAGAAGTATCCATTGTCTTTCATCCCTGTTATCAAATGAAAGTAAACATCACAAAAAGTGGTTACATCCAAAAAACAAAAAACAAAAACAGTCACATGTACAAAAAGCTGGTTAATTTTTATGCCAAAGCTCCTTTCCCAGTGTCAGTATAATAGAAAACTCCAAAGTATTTACATTTCCTCACAAATCTTAAGATGCAATGTATCCATTAAGCCAAAAGAAATGCAATAGAGTCCTCTTGCAGCAATATAAACTAATTTATTCATAAGTACCTTTAGCGTTGCATGTGAGGACTTTTGCATTAGGTGGACCCTCAAATATGCCAATTTTGTCCTTAATTTCATGAAGACAAAGTCAGAAAAACTCCAGAGTAGGTCCTCCATTGTCCACAGCACCCTCAGATGTTCCGTAGTCATCTGTAATCTTCACATCCACCTTCTTCTCAGGTGAAAAATTTGATCTGCTCTGGATGCACCATCCCACACATTTCTTCTTATGATATTGAAGTGTACAGTGCAGGCATCAATGACCCTTGAAGAAATCTGTTCGGCAATTGTCTCTAAAGCCATCCTTGAATCACTGAAATTTTCATAACACAATGTAGTTAGTGCAAATGATATTAACTCGCCCACTGAGCTATAATATAATATTCCTAAGATTGTAAGCAATGTTTATGAAAGTTTTACAAAAACATTTGTGATAGAAAAAGGTCAGAGTTTTACTTTCTCTTGTTTATCTTGAATTACCTTATCTAGTAATTTATCACAAAAAGTGTGAAGAGCAATGCAATCATTTACAACACTGACTACAAATCACACATGTGCATATCATAAAATTTATCATAGCATGGATAATTGTCACTGAGAAATTTTATACCATGGCTTTAAAATAAATGTTGATATATGACTTCAGAAATGAATGCATATCTCATAAGAAAAAAAAAAGGTATACATAAAGATATTTCTGACCAACTTGGGTTGCAGCCTGCTTTTAAGGGACCAAGTGACGACTCACTGTCTTTGCTTCAATGGTCTTTTTCATATATGAAAAAGTTGTTTCTTGTCATTTAACACTCATATGCTTAAAATTCTGCTTGCTAATCATAGTTACCTTGCAGCTGTCTAGTTAATCTTTGTACTAGTCCACACAAAGTTTTATACTGCAATACAATTTAAATAAATTACACTTTATATAACATCTTCTACTAACCTCTCATTTACTCTGCAATCCAAAGACCTTGAAATGGCTTCCTGGAGATCAGGGTCATCAGAGTGGTATTCTTCCTCAAATAGGTCGAGGTATGCACTACAAAATAAAACAGTATCATTTTATAATGACATAGAGCTACAAATATGATATGACAGTTTCACAGGACGAAGAAAATAAATAAGAAAATATTAAAGCAAATTAAAAAATGTAATTAAAAAATAAATTAATTAAAAGAAGAAAATTATAAATAGAAATAAATAAAATAAATAGGTAACTAAATAAGTGCAAAATAATAATAATAATAATAATAATAGTAATAATAATAATCATCATCATCATCATCGTCATCATCATCATCATCATCATAATAGTAATATAATAATAATAATAATAATAATAATAAAATAATAATAATAATAATATGATTACAAATAAATGAAGGAAGAAAAAATAATCCACTAGGCTTCTCTTTGTTTGAGGCGTTTGACTGTCCCCACCCCTGGCATCCATTATGATGGCTTCAATGCCAGAAACCATCAGAATCGAGTCATTTGTATGATTAGCCTACTGGATCTTTGTCCTCAAAGCCATGTGGCACCCAGGTTTGAATGGAGACTTCGATTTGTCACGCTATTTATAAATTATTTCTCAAAATGTTGAATTTCAGATTTGTTATTTTATTTTTTAACTTTTTAAAAAATATATTTTATTATATATACTTTTATATTAGTTTTTTTGTTTTTTGTGTGTTTTCGTATTTTTTAAATTTATTTTTTCTTTCTTTCTTTATTATAATTTTTTTCACTTATTTATTAATCATTATTTTATTTATTTCTCTTTATTTTTTTGTCTTTTCTTTTTTAAATTTATATTTAAAATATTTTTAAATTTAATTTATTTTTAGTTTTAGTTTTTTTATTTTATTTTAATTTTTTTGTATCGTTTTTTGGGTGCTTCTTGTATTTTTTTCCTTTTTTTCTTATTTTTTTCCCCCTCCGACATATTCTGTTTTTCAAAACACAAGAAAATTACTCTCACCTAGTGCCCAAAACAACTTTTCACAGTTGTCTCACTGGCTGTCCCACATGAAGTCCATTACAATAAATGAGTGTCTTTCTTTGACATTAGCATAAATAAGTGTTTGTCTTTGTAATACCCTGAAGAAGGCGCATGCTGATACATGTAGATGTTATTTTACGCCAGCACTGTCGATTTTTCCAACCGTAATGAGTGCCCTGATTTCTCTTTCCTTGGATTGCATGATGATATTTGAGATTGTGCAAAATCTTAAAAGTGTTGGACAACTTTTTTCCACAACTGTATGTATGCTGTGATAATAAATAGCCTAATCGTAAAACATTAAGTACATCTTTAACACTGTTTAATGTCATGGAATACATTATTGTTTTTTGGTTAATTTTTCTAAGGTTTCAGGAACAATTAAGCAGTGTGGCTCAGTCTTTCACCAAAGAGGTCATTCTCCTGCCAGACCATACATCTACACATGTGCCGAGGCGTGACAGTAAAGCTTGGCTCTTTGAAAATGGACATATAAAATCTGCCTTGGAATTTTCCTGTGACTGGGACGCTGACAAAGTAATGCAGACAATAATGATGGCTTTCCAGCCAAATGTGGAAGGGTGCAGGTAAGTTTTTGATCTGTCTTGTCACATTTGTTACCTGTTTGATAATGGTATTTTTGCAACAGTAACATGACATTCTGTAGTTGGAAAGGTTTTGAATTTATTGTTGTTTACATCCCTTGTGGCAGCTGCTCATTTCTGACAAGCTGGCAAGGATATGTAACTACACAATTTTGGTTTTGACAAACCATTTTTGGTCAAATTTCTTCTCACAACTAGCTTTAAAATTGCATTCAAATGAGTTGAACTGATTAACTGAAATTGACAATGTAGCCTCCATGTCTATGTGCAAACAAATGTGCTGAAACTAAAGCCTTTCCATAGGTTTCTGTAGTGTACCTTAACAAGTTTCATACAGCATGCTTTTCTTTCATTCCCTCAGGTTACAAATCTTGATGCCGTGCCACTACAAGTTAGTTCAACCATCCCTTATCTCTAATCAGACTTTGAATGGACACCTTGTGAAAAACTGTTTCATCAGAAGTCAATTTATGTCAGGCCTGACAAGGTCATTCTAAGTGAGGAAAAAGAATCTGTGAGTAGTGCTAAAGATTTCAAGAAATGTGACAATGACAATTGCAATGTATTTTTACTGGCTATTTTGAAATACTGTTATGCTATGCTCTGACAAAGTTTGTTAGTATAATTTTATTGAATGGATCCATAAAGTTTGTTTTACTTCTCTGCTATAATTGACAGTTATGTTCTGAGGAAGACAACCGGACAAACAGCCATGATTTCACAGAAATATCAGAAACTGACAAACATGGTAAATATAATTTTTTTCTACATGCATCCACAAAAAAGCTGAGAATGATGTTGGTTCTTTCACAGCTGGCTGTGCAGGGTAATGTGCATATGACTTTAATGATGAAGGCTTAAAAGCAAGTGCAGGCAGTAGTTACAGGTCCCAGTTAGAGTTCAGGCACAGGTATATGTAGCAACTCCAAAGCAAAAATACAAGGTAAGAAACCAACATTAGGCTTGTTAAAGATGAACTGGACCTTGACTGTTAAAGTGGCCAAGACCATGGGGTGTGACAAATCTGCAGTGTTCTTGATTAGTTTTCAGCAGCCTTCAGTCATTGCAAGTCACTTTGGAAGTCACAGCAACCCTTACATCCTGTTAAATCAGATTCTGCTCCATTAAAATGTAATCGGACTTCTGTATCAGTTTGTCTGCAGTGTACAGCTATTTCAATACTGACAGGGTAATCAATTGAAATGTGAAAAAGGAATGTATAAATACATTAATACTCAGAGGACAATGGCTTTCACTATTAATCAGTCGGATGCAGTCAGGGCTTTACATCTGTACAAATGTGAGAATCGACTAAACGTCACAATCAACAACACAATATGTATACTAACAGCATAAACTTTTGAATCGGAAAAATCAAAATCTGTCCCTCAGAAATGACGTGGTTATGTAAATGTCATAGTTCAGTCAACAACCAATCAGGTGAGGGCTAAGTGTTTCCCATGTTCTTGGTCTGCAATTGGTTCAGAGCAACTGCAGCACCTGGCTCTAAAAACTATGGTTTTGTGTGGCTATCATTGCTCATGCGTGTAAGACATTGGAGCAAATTGGTGTAAAGTCAGACACAAATCTAAAAGCCTATTGCAACTTTTAATCTATTGCTAAATTCATGCATTGTACAACCTCAAGATTGGTCTGATGCTGACGCTGTTACTCAATGTTACTCAAAATCTAAATATTAATCTGTTTTACTATGTTCTTGCAGTCACTGAAAGCATGCCTGGCATTCCCAAACATGTTGTGTCAGCTAACTCCATTGTTGAGGCCCCATCCTGCTTTAGTGGTGATCAAGTTGTCTGGTGTGTTGATACCAAAGATATTTCCACCGATGCACCCTCCATCTCAGCTGACACCCTAACGCTGTCCACTAGTGCTCCTGTCATTATTGATGAAGAGACTCTCACCCCTCCAGTGGAACTTCTGCTATCTCCAGCGGCAACACCCATCACTTGCTGATCTGTCCCACTGCCAGTGCTAGTGCTGACACTCATTTGTCCTCACCAATATCTCCAGTGTGTCTCATGGTCTCAATCAGCCCAGTGCATCTGGCAGTAGTTTGTCCAGCACGTCCTACAGGTATATCTTTTTAAAATGTTCTGGTCTCTTTTAATGGTCCGGAATTCATAACTATTGGCCATATTTACAGTCTAATTTTTGTATTACAATAGATGTTCTTTACTTGATACTGTGATTCTCTAGTAACGCACTGTCCGTTGGCGTTATTAGACCATCAACATCTTCGTCCTGTGAAACTGTCATATCATATTTGTAGCTCTATGTCATTAAAATGATACTGTTTTATTTTGTAGTGCATACCTCGACCTATTTGAGGAAGAATACCACTCTGATGACCCTGATCTCCAGGAAGCCATTTCAAGGTCTTTGGATTGCAGAGTAAATGAGAGGTTAGTAGAAGATGTATATAAAGTGTAATTTATTTAAATTGTATTGCAGTATAAAACTTTGTGTGGACTAGTACAAAGATTAACTAGACAGCTGCAAGGTAACTATGATTAGCAAGCAGAATTTTAAGCATATGAGTGTTAAATGACAAAAAACAACTTTTTCATATATGAAAAAGACCATTGAAGCAAAGATGACAGTGAGTCGTCACTTGGTCCCTTAAAAGCAGGCTGCAACCCAAGTTGGTCAGAAATATCTTTATGTATACCTTTTTTTTTCTTATGAGATATGCATTCATTTCTGAAGTCATATTATCAACATTTATTTTAAAGCCATGGTATAAAATTTCTCAGTGACAATTATCCATGCTATGATAAATTTTATGATATGCACATGTGTGATTTGTATCAGTGTTGTAATGATTGCATTGCTCTTCACACTTTTTGTGATAAATTACTAGATAAGGTAATTCAAGATAAACAAGAGAAAGTAAAACTCTGACCTTTTTCTATCACAAATGTTTTTGTAAAACTTTCATAAACATTGCTTACAATCTTAGGAATATTATATTATAGCTCAGTGGGCGAGTTAATATCATTTGCACTAACTACATTGTGTTATGAAAATTTCAGTGATTCAAGGATGGCTTTAGAGACAATTGCCGAACAGATTTCTTCAAGGGTCATTGATGCCTGCACTGTACACTTCAATATCATAAGAAGAAATGTGTGGGATGGTGCATCCAGAGCAGATCAAATTTTTCACCTGAGAAGAAGGTGGATGTGAAGATTACAGATGACTACGGAACATCTGAGGGTGCTGTGGACAATGGAGGACCTACTCTGGAGTTTTTCTGACTTTGTCTTCATGAAATTAAGGACAAAATTGGCATATTTGAGGGTCCACCTAATGCAAAAGTCCTCACATGCAACGCTAAAGGTACTTATGAATAAATTAGTTTATATTGCTGCAAGAGGACTATTGCATTTCTTTTGGCTTAATGGATACATTGCATCTTAAGATTTGTGAGGAAATGTAAATACTTTGGAGTTTTCTATTATACTGACACTGGGAAAGGAGCTTTGGCATAAAAATTAACCAGCTTTTTGTACATGTGACTTTTTTTTTTTTTTGGATGTAACCACTTTTTGTGATGTTTTTTCATTTGATAACAGGATGAAAGACAATGGATACTTCTATGCTGGTCAGATCATGGCAATGTCAATTGCCTATGGGGGACAGAGTCCATGTTTCCTGTCTGAACTCTTGTACGAGTGTCTTCAAAAGGGTCCAGACAATGTAAAGGTCACAGCTGAACATCTTACTGATGAAGAAACAAGGTCACAGGTGTTGTCGGTGAGCACATTTTTCTGATTCTATTGAATTTCTAATGCAGTTATTTTGCCTGTACACATTAACATGCAAGGTAAACGGTAAAGCTAATAGTTGTTGAAGCTTCTAATAATGGGGTCAACGAAAAATCACTACCTTCCTATCCTTTTGTTTTTAGATCTTACAGGCTGAGACTGAAACGCAACTGCAAGATGCCGTTGCACAAGCCGCCAGCTTGATCAGCCTTGCTGGTCACAACGTTCGCATAACACTTGCAAACAAACAAGAGACTGCTTTGGACTTGGCTCACTGGTATGTCCTTCAGCGGACCCGTGCACATTTTGAAAGGTATGTTCATGTCTGAGCACATAATGGTACATTGGCAAAAAACAAACGATTGTCAGTTGTAGTAAAATGGTAGAAATGGAAAAGATGAGAGAAAATCAAATACAAGGAAAAAGCTTAAGTTTTGTACAAAGAATGCTACTGCAGTGTATATAAAAGATTCAAGATATAATTTTCTATAACACCAGTCCAAGCAGACATATAATTTTCTGCAATTCATTGAGGAACTTACTAAATTAAACATGGACAAAACTTGCATCACAGGTTTCTAGTCACAAACACATTACGATTTATTTTCTTTTGACTAGGTTCAGAGACGGCCTAAAATCTCTAGGTGTCCAAGATGCTCTCCAGAGAAACCCTATACAGATGAAGTGTCTTTTTGTGAAGGCTGAAAAGGCTTTAACAGCGACAGATGTGGAGAATCTCGTCCAGATCATTCATTCTGAAAGGGGAAGTAATGCATTCCAACGAGAATGCCGGGCCCTGGCTTTCTGGCAAGACTACCTCCAGGATGCTGAATGTAAGTTTTCAATTTGCAGTGTTTCAATGTAAGACATTGTTTAGGCTGAAGCTCCAAAGGGGGCAGAGCCATGTTGATTTTGTGTTTACTGTTGTCTGCTGAGGCTATTATTTCCATGAGCTGGAATTAACTTCTGTCTTCCAAGTTCAGGTGTGGTGATGTCCGATTCTTTCTTCCCTGTCCTGTTCTACAAAAACACCCTAAAGATTTTTTTTTCTTAATAAGTGCACTTATTAATATTGTGCTGAAACCAGATGTGGTTTTCATTTTGGATGTCATAATGTAAGAGTAGTTTCTTTCTTTCTTTTTTTTTTTTTTAAAGCTTACATGAAAGCAAAATGTGCTTTACTTACAAGTCTGTTCTAGCTGTTCTCCAATTTATCTTTATCCACATAGTCTTTATTTACACATTACTTCTGATCATCAGTAATCTCATTGTGTAATATTATGTGAAAGCACCAATAATAACCATATATTATCGCTGCAATATCAATATTGATGCATTTGGTCAGTAATATTGTGATTCTACTTTCTCCATATCACCCAACCCTAGGATACCGTAGAGGGCCTCACCTGTGCAAAGGTTACAATATTGTGACCTTCATTATGGCTGTGTGTAAATAATAGTTATTTATGTATCAGCAGACCATCCAGCAGTTGGTGTTAATCAATGCTATCTTTCCCTGCTAATTAAACACTTTTTTTTTCTGGCATTATAGCAAACCCTTAGACATTACTGTCATGGCAATAATAAAAAATCTAGTGGTGGTTAAAGGGAATTTAACTACTCGCCCCTCTTACCTGTCTTTAGTATCATTCCAGATCAGGGGTGCCCAGTTTTGGTCGAGAGCTACTATCCTACTGTTTTTAGATGTATCCCTGTTCCAACATATTCAACGGTCGTTATCAGGCTTCTGCAGAGCTTAATGATAGGCTATCAAGTGAATCGGGTGTTTTTAGAAGAGGGAGAAATCTAAAACTAGGATAGGATAGTAGCTCGAGGACCAGGATTGGGCACCTCTGCTCCAGATGTATAATTATGTACTCTATAAAAAGACAAGTAGACGTGGTTCTCATCTACTTTGTTTTTTTTTTTTTTTTTCACAGTTGAAAAAGATGTCCATCTGGAGGATATTCTTGTGTTCTTCACTGGATGTGACAGCATTCCAGCACTGGGTTTCTCCCCAAAGCCAAGCCTCGAGTTCATCACCTATTCCCGATTTCCAGTGGCCAATACTTGCGAAAACATTCTTCACATACCAATTCATTTAGTCTACTCTGACTTCAAAGCTGATATGAATTTTGCCATACGGAATTCACCAGGATTTGGAAGAGCGTGAGGTATTATGGAGGGCTTGAAGAGGTTGAGCGCTTGAGTTATGAGGAAGACATGTAGTTCCTGTTTCATTTAGTTTTTTTGATACAAATTCAGCATAAGAATAGGCACAAATAGTCAAACAATTTAAGTTAAATTTGATATATCTTAAGCCCTGGTTTTGTGTTAAAATTAATAATGTGCAGTTGAACTTTTTTTTTTAGTTGAGAAATGTGAGGCACTTTGTTGACCACTACTGAACAACTATGTTTGTCTCCACCCCTGGCAATGTTGGTTGATTAGTACCCCTACAAGGAACTGTAAACAAAATACACAAATTAAGCATTCAAATTTATAAAATCACTATTAGTTTAGGTTGTGACAATGCCATGTTTAAGGTTTGGATTGTAAAGGCATAATTTTCAATAATAAGGTTGGTTAGGAAAAGGTCAAAGGGTTAAATAAGAATATAAATGACAATGGTCATAGTTACTATCAAACACTGGGTTAGTTACAAATGGTGTTTACATTTTGTTTGAAATGGGAGACAAACAATGGCCTCCTGTAATGTAAAGCTCAACCCCCATTTCTATGGCAGGTTGTTCCCCCTCATGCATTGTGCATTGGATCTCTAACAAAGTGTTCTATATTCCTGGTTTGCATGTACTGACTTATTGTCCTTAAGTATCTGTTGTGAAATAAAGGCACACCAGACTTTAGATGTCATTTCTTTTTATTTCAAGTTAAGTATACACATTTTTAGATCTTAAAAAGCAGGCTTCATCTTCAATATGGTGCAAACACATTATGTATGATACAAAATACACACTACATTCAGTATTTATATGGTCATAACAATTGGTTTGTCATGAAACAAGTGTATTTTAAGCTGTAAGTGTATTAAGAATATACTATTCTGTCCAAGGACCTGCAGACTCTTGTCCATCTTTGTCCTTTAAAAGGCACGAGTGAAGGTTAAAATAGTCTTTGCAAATCGAGTGTCTTACAAAATATCAGCATAGAACTTTGATTTTCTCACAATAACGTTGTATAATCCACTGGTCATCTGTCTGACATCACGTAACTACTGTGAGATGAACAGCAACGTATTTACTTGGTAGATTAAGCATTTATTTCAAGCAGGTTACATGCTGAGAGAAAAAGTTCTATCCCATGATTTCCATCATCCTCCAAGGGATTAATTGGCCCCAACTCAACATCCCACTGGTGATCATAAGGGTATTGCCCATGCACCTGATATGCTGTTCTTTGATGTTGAGGAAGTTGAAGCATCCAACCGTCCACAGTTGCAGTGGTGACCAGCTTTCCATTGTTCGTAAGCTGTGGTTGTTCCACTGTCTTACAAACTCATCCACAGATCTATTTATCCTTGGAAGGTAAACATGGTGAAGAAACCTAATATGAAGTGGATCAGTGCATCTAAAATTCCAAAATTTTCCATAAAGAGGAAAAGGTCTTTAAAGTATGCTGACACAACCCTGTTGAGTTCTCCCCATAATCTTTCAGTTCTTTGATTATGAACACTACGTCCAACCATAAAACTCCCCCTATTTGCCCCTCGATTTTGTATCATAAACCTTGCAATATCAATATTCTCACTACCAGCATCACCCCTGACATGTTGGGAGCCCAAAAACATCAACAGCACGCTGGAAAAGTTGTAATGCAGTTGATGCTCTGTTGTCTGTGCAGCATCTCAGGTAGGTAATGCAGCGACTATATCCATCAACTCCTCCATGAAAGACAAATCCCCATGGATTTATCTTGTGGTTTGTGTCAATATGCCTAGAATAAGAGGAAATGCATCATTATTATTTTGATTATTATGAACCACATTGAATATACTGCATATCAAAATGTACCGTCTTTGACTCTTCTAGGCTACTTGGTGATAAAAACTTCCCAACCCCAAAGATCATGCATGTGTACAAAGTAAAAAAATATGTAGCACCTTACATTATAGCTCAGTAATAATGTAGCAATTTGTGAAAATTTAGAATAAGTACTTACCATATATTGCATAAATTATGTTTATTGTTGTAACTTGTTACCTGACAAGATTTATGGTTGTTTCTGTGTAACTGCCATAAATCTGCCTGCAAAATACTAAACTACCTTTTCAGCATTTTAGGGGCAGTAGTTCAATCACCACACATCAGTACTTGCCCCTTCCTAGTCGCTACTGAGGTGCCTTTGGCCTTTGAGCAAGGCTCTTAGCCTCAGCTGCTCCAGTGGTGCTGCCAATTGCCCATCTGATCAAACTCTTTATAAACTGGGCAGCTTGTGTAAACCCTCAGTCTCAAAGCTTCTTACGACTGTCATGTGTTGTTCTTTGGTTGCTCATAAGCCATTCTAGTGTCGCATACTTGAAGATATTTTTATTTTAAACACGCAGAAGATATTTTTATTTCAAACACGCAGAGATTTTACAGCATAACATGAGTAACTCTGCTGTTACTTCATTAGTGTAATACTACTACATATTTCTGGTTGGCAGAGTGCTCACAAACATCAAACTCCATCTGTGGGGAAACTGGGTTACTACATTAGTACTGCACGCTTATATTCTACTGCAAAACCAGTAGCTTCCCCTCTCTTAAACCTTTTTGAATACTGTAAATAAAACTTTTTTTAAAAAAGTATAATCTTGTAAAAATATGTATATAGTGACTTATACCTTAATGAAATTTACAAAACAGCACATACCACACTTGATTTGGGATAGAAACATTGTAGACCCTCCGCTGAATTGCCCTCCGTCCTCTTAACATTCTTCCTACTGGATCGACAATTCTTAATCGCTCTCACACTCGCCATCGTTGAACTCGGATTCCTCTCCCTCTCAAACTACCAGTGATGTAAGTCTCTCCAGAGCCAGGGGTTTGTCTAAGAACCTCATTGATAAGATAATCAAGATCATCATTTGAAATGTTATTGAAATTCCCGTAGTCCAGTAAACCAAGCTGTGTCCTGTGGTTGTACAGTGTTCGAATGTTGACAGACAGTATTCGAGATATGGCCATCCAGCTAAATCCTAAGTCCCGCATGTTAGTCAGTTGAGCAGCTGTTATGTTGTACCTTAAAAGAAAAAAAATAAATAAAATGCGTTAATGTGTGTGTAAATACTTGCTTACAAGAACACTTCTGCATTAAAAGAGTTACACTCAGCAGCCAAAATTATTCAGATTCACTTGCTTTGGTCTTCCTCTCTGAGATGCAGAATGTGTCCATACAATGCCTTTGTATATCAGCTTCTGCCTGAAGTGTTATTTCAGCCAACATCTCCTGAAGTAACGCGTAAATTCTTTCAAGATTCATGCATAATGTTCTTTCAACAAGGTTTTGTTGAGCATTATTACCCACAAGCAATAAGAACATCGCAACAATGGTAATATGATCCTCAAGGTGACGCAATATAACCTCCAAACTGTTTGTGTCATTTGGAGTACGGCCAGGTGATGCAAAAAAGTTGTCGAGTTCAGCAAAGTATTGGAATATTCCAACTGAAGCCATGTTGCAAAGCCAGGGAATTCAGAAGAGTATCACTTTGATGACAAGTAAATGACTTGAATTCACTCAGTATTTTCAAATGTATGTATACTTATTCAAACTTCATTCCATATATCAGCTTTCATTCCATATATATCAGCTTTCATTCAAAATATTCAATCTTCATTCCATATATATCAAGTAATTTTTACAAGTGTCCAGTTGGGGGTGAAATCGAGTGCACTCCAAACGCACTTGGTACTCTATTGAGCCTGAACCAGATCAAACGCACAACGAGTTTTACTCATGGTGCAAGTACCAACTCCCATCATGCATTGCAGAGTGGCCATTACTCAAGATTTGCAAGAGGGTCTAGGTTTTTTTTTTTGAAACTAAACGTATTTATTTGCTTTCATACAAAATACATAGTAATTATGACATATACAACATAATGAAGATATAACGAAGTAAACAACGATTGAACAGAACAGAAAATTACAGAACATTGCCAGGGGACAAATACATGTATGGAAAAAAAAAATCTACTTTAAAGTTATAAAATGTAAATAAATCAGTGGTCTTAACAGCTTTTTTTTTTTTTTTAATTTTCAGAACAAGAGTCTAGCTGTGGAAGCCGGTAGAAAATGGAGCTCCACTTCCGTTCAGACCATGTGACCTCCACTCAAACCCAGAAATACACCACTTTTATTTATTTACATCTTTAAACGTACAAAACTCTCGATGGGATGCAGCACAAAGACAAAAAGGGACGAGCAAGGCTGCTTATTAACAAATTAAATATGTATGTCACTGAAAGAGAGAGAAACGACAATACACAAAAGCGCATTTTATCAAAGTTATAGATATGTAGAAACATCTTCACATATAAGGCTTCCATTTTCCTTTGAGTCCTTTAGGAGTGACAAAGACAAAAACAAGGCTCTTAGCTCAATGTTCACACACAAAGGAAAGAATTTTTATTTTGTATTTACGTTTATGAATGTGGTATTTACCCATAATTATGTAACAAATTGTGAAGAGTTCCTTTGGAAAATTATGTTACTTGTTCTACATTAGTTACTTTATCAGTTTTCATTTTCAGCCAGTCTACTATGTCTTTCCACAAATAGTTTGTAATTGAACACGAGTAAAAAAAAAGCGATCATTATTTTCCTCTTCCTGAAAGCACAATCCATATGGTTAGGGTTACTTTTGAAATGTATTCCTCTACAGATTACAGAATACACTCCCAAAAAGTAATCTGTACTATAATTCGTTACATTAATCAATCTGAGTATTGTAATCCTAAACTTGGAATAATTTCACATTTTCTTGAATTTTTATACCATATGAATGTAGCAAATCTCACCAATTTTATTACATTGTGGGGCTGAGGCTGCTTTCACTTGGAATCAATGACAGTGGATGGAGACACTGGGTTTATTTTCAGTTGAAAGATTTCACTGACAGTCACTTTTCTTTAGTTTTCTCTGTTTTTGACTAAAGATTCTAGATTCAAAGTGTTTATTGCCATGTGTAAACAGGTTTCCCTGTACAAGGAAAATCTTATTTTGCCATTCACACTGAACGCCACAAGAGTTTAAGTATAAAAAAATTGAAGAGAATAATTAAACTAGGATGTTACACAACCAAAACAAAGCGTTAATTAAAAATGACATGCAATAGAAAAAAGCATAAAAATATAAACTAGTATTACCAAGAGAAAAAAAATTATATTTAAATGAATGTGCAACATCTGGTAATTGTGTAAATTGTCAGACACATGGCACAGAGAATGTGCAAAACTGCCTGAGACAAGTCAGATGTTAATGTGCAGAATTATCAGAAATACAGTCTGAACAGTCCAAGATAGCAGTATGACATATGATTCTATGATAAACAGTATGATATATGATAAACAATATGATATATGATAATCAGCGTGATATATAAGGTGCATAAAATATCAGAGATATAATAATCCTCAACTTTAATCTGAGATTTTATGAACACCTACATGATCAGTGAATTTAATATGGGAAAATACCTGATTTACATTTAAAAAAAAAAAAAAAAGAAGCGAAATACAGAGGATAATATTATAATGGTGATCAATCATTTTAGAAAGGTTAAATAAAAATTAATTTAGGAACTGCCACCAACGTAGTACTGGGCCTTTATGGGTTAATACACAGAGCTTTGTGTGTATACTTTATTTTTAAGTTTTTACTTGACTCAACGTATCACCCTGGTACTTGAAATATGGTGCTTGAATTCAGTGATTCAAAATTGCTAATTTGATAAAAGCACAAGCAACTTTACACTGCAGTTTGCAGGACTTTTTTTTTTTTTTTTTATTCAATCACTCAACAAGTGCATGTGTCCTCTGGCCTTACAACAACACTTGGGCACATGTTCAGTAATATACAACAAACATCAACTATTTTAGAAGGGTAACCTCACCCTCACATGGAAGCAACAAACTGACTGGTGTCCTCCAACAGTACTTGCTACACAACTTGCATATTACCCTTTCTGCATGGATTCTAAGGTGTGATATAACATGTGTCTCTTCCACGTCTTTTGCATCAAGCTGTCATCTGCCTTTAGTGAAAACCCCCACGCTGGTCTTCCTCTGCAGCTCTGGCTTCATCTTCACATCTCCTGGACACTGTCAGATGACATCTGCGTTGTCTGTGGACATGTTGGTGTGACGATGTGGCTGCCCTTTCAGAGTTACCCAAAAGACAGGCTGGAGCCCAAGTCTGGATGAGCCTGGTCCATCTCATATGCTGGTTTACCTTGGGGAAAGCATCGGCGTTCAAATAAAGCATTGCAATTGTCAGTGGGCAGTAGTGCGTCAATTTAAAATGAATTTAAATGACAAACCATACTGTTAAAAAATCAACATGCTTTACTCCTCCCCAGAGTGATAATTACTTTAAAATAGTGAATTTGGCACAGATATACCAACACAAAAGTCTTATAATTGAGATGGCATCATAGTGAGTGTCTGGTGTTGTGTCAGTTTGTCATCCTTTACTATCCACTACTAGTTCTGGCTAATACACATAGACCATAGATGAACTACAGACACTTATCACAGGGTCAAGTACAGTTTCTACACATGACTTTAAGCTTATAAATACACAAATATCACTTTCTGCACTTTACTCTGACACAAATGATTAATGAACTTAATAAACCACTCACTATTGCTGTTAACCAGTCTTTTCCCTGTTTTTTACCATTTTTAATCTCTAAAACACCCTTTGAACTGTGAGCTTAAAGCATTGTATTTGAATGTATTGATACCGTACCATTTAACAGTGATCTGATATCTATCCTTTAGTAACACAGTTCCTTGGTCTAGTTTGAACCAATACGCACATGTTAAAGGTCATCAACTATGGTATTAGCTTAGCAACTGCATTAGCATGGGTCCAGGTCCACACTTGTAATCAGACTCATAAACTCATGTGTTTGACATGTCTTGGTCAGAGTGTGTGTCTTCTGTACCTCTTGTCCATGTGTGACTCTTCCTTTAGTTCATGGTAGTTTCTATCAGACACATACAACATGTTCTTTTGGACCTGAGTTCCACTGAGCAGCGTCCACCACATTAGCTCATAGCCGAACACAACTGGGCTTTAGCTTCACAACGAGTCCCCTCAGAGGGTAGTTCAGAAGAAATACTACGGTTCTATGTGTGTGTTCAATTAGAACAGTTTACCTGCAAAACACAAGATGTGGTTACTAACCGGTGCGGACTTGTTGACAGGTTCTCAGCTTTGTCACGTACTGACCGAACTGACCGCGTATGTACGACCTGCACCTACTGATGCACAAGGCACCCTCTGCTGGTCAGAGGAAATAGAGCTTTTACAACACACGAGAAGAACAGAACGGGAAGCTTACGTAGTAGGCCACTCTGCAGTTAGCACCAGGGCCGGA